>NC_056741.1:1248092869-1248250369 GCF_019279795.1 Protopterus annectens | reverse complement strand
GAGTTCTACAAGCAGCAGAGAGCAAAAAGAGTGACTTTTTCCTGATTTAAGTATTTTTTTTCTGGCTTTTTGATTATTTACTGCTTAGCGACTGCATTTTTGCCTGTTTATACAGCTCTGCATTCTATTTAAACTGTTTTTGTGTTGATTAACTGTTTTGCACTTTTAAAAAAGTTATTTGTTGCTTAATTTTACCTGTAGGCTAACACACTCAAGTGCGCTAGCCGTTTAAAAGCATTTACTTTGTGTGTGTGGAAACGAACGGAAGGAAGATGGGGCACGTGTGTGTGTGTGTGGAAATGAACGGAAGGAAGATGGGGCACATATGTGTGTGTGGAAACAAACGGAAGGAAGATGGGGCACGTGTGTGTGTGTGGAAACGAACAGAAGGAAGATGGGGCACGTGTGTGTGTGTGGAAATGAAAGGAAGGAAGATGGGGCACGTGTGTGTGTGTGTGTGTGTGTGTGTGTGCAATGCCCCAGGTGTACATGGTGGTGGGTAGTGAATAAGGCTTGAACCCTGTACTTTGGGCCCAAGTGGCAAGAGCCTGAATTCCCTACCCACCACCATTTGTGAAAATGTTGCAGGATTTTCCCTCATACTTTTTCTGTTCCTCATAAAATCTGTGGTTTCTGCATTTGTGTCCTTTTTGCCTGACAGCTACATGTTCTCTGGTTTTATTCTTGGCTGTCTGGAGTGTTTCTCCCTGGGCCACTGCTAAAACTTAGCTTTTTTTTTTTCAAAGTCAGACTTTCCTGGTTAACAAAAGTTAAAAATGGACACACTTGTCAGACTTCATATTCTTCAGAAAGTGTATGTTAACAAAGCTTTTATTCTAGCAATTTTCTAAGTGTACAAGATGGATATTTGAAATGTATCCCTGTGTTTGGGACTGTATCCCCATCATTGGCTTCGTCCAGGTTTTGTGCTAGGGTTGAGAGTTATGGTAAGAACTGAATTCACTGAATATGTTTGGGGGCTGTATTCACCCAGTACTGGCTTTGTTTAGGTAGTGTTTGGGACTGTATTCCCCCATTATTGGCTTCATCAGGTTTTGTGCTAGGGTTGAGAGTTATGGTAAGAACTGAATTCATTGAATATGTTTGAGGGCTGTATTCACCCAGTATTGGCTTTGTTCAGGTATTTATTGGCTTCATCCAGGTTTTTGCTAATGTTGAGAGCTATGGTAAGAACTGATTTCACTGAATATGTTTGGGGCTATATTCTCCCATTACTGGCTTTGTCCGGGTGTTATTTGCTAAGAGGTTGAGAGCTATGGTGAGAACTGAATTCACTGAATGTTTGGTGGTTGTAGTAGTCACCCATTATTGGCTTTGTTCAGGTCTTTTGTGCTAAGAGGCTGACAGCTGTGCTATGGTGAGAACTGAATTCACTAAATGGTAGCTATTTAAGTTTCAGTCTTCCTCTTTCACAAAACAGTTTATCTGGTGTAGTGGTATGTTGCTCTGACTGTTTTGCACTGGGTCCCCTGGGTTCAAGATGTGGCAGTGAAATGTATGGTGGTAACGCAGCATTTTATTCTAGCAACTTTCAAACATTATACAAGCAATGCTTAAAATGTGTCCCTGGTTTTTGGCCTTTTGTCCCCCTGTCCCCAATAAATTTTGGCTTTTCCAGATTTCTTGTGCTGAAAAGTTCAGAGATACAGCTGGGTGTCGGAGTAGATTTTACAAGGAGCTGAGAGCTGCAGGGGAGCAAAAGTTTAGTGCTGCTTGTGTTTAGTCTGCTTGCATTGTTAATAGCACAACAGATAGTGTACTTGCTTTAGATGCTGAAGGCTGTGGGTTCTACTCCCACAGTAGGTAAATGCATTGCTGATGCTGTATTGTGTTGTAAAGGGGTGGATGCTGCAGTCTTTTGGCAAAGATACCTAGTAACTATGAACCTGTTAACAGTTTGCTATCCATTCCTATTCGGTATTACTAGCTTTTCATTTTTATTGCATGCAACAAAAGCAATTTATTCTTCAAGAGTAACAGGCACTTTATTTGTAGATTAAACAATGACATATAAAGTGTTTGCTAGCAGCAACCTCTTTATTAGTTACAAATTTTTTTCAATGTGGAGTTTACTACTTCAGAGATTGTGTATTTTTTACTGATACTGGTGGACTTGAGTAGACTTTTTATGATGGAAATGTTCTGAATTGGGCAGTTTTGTCATTAGTGGATGCTTTTTGTTTCATTGTTTACTGGAAAAATGTTCAAAACAATAAATTTAAAATGCCCTCTAACAACTGTACTGTATTGTACAAGGAATATAATGTAATACAGTCAGGAAGGTGTATTGAAGAGCATGTGTATGTTATGTTCGAGGGGCCTATGATTTTGTAGACAGCCCAGAGTTAATATTTGCCATTGGCAAAATCTATTTTCTCTGAAAGTGGGTTTCAGTGCTGTTTCAATGCATGCGAGTTTCAAGAGCAGAGAAGTTTTAATGTTGGTCTATTTTCATTGTGAGACTGCATTGCTTTAACAGATATTTATTAGGGTTTGTGCTGTAAAATGCAAAATAAAACTTTCAAATGAAATCCTAAATCATCGCAGAAGTAAAGCAGTATGCACATTAGTGTTTATGATAAATGGGGCAAAATAACCAAGGAATGGGACATTGGAATGGCTGCAGGGGGGAGGCTCCATTTGACCATGATTTTGTGAGGGGTGAGTAGCAAGCTCTGACAGCCCCGGTAGAACTAAACCTCTCAGTTGTCCATATCTTTGCAGAATGAATAGATATTTGCTGCTTATTTTGCTTTGTTCTCAAATTTGTGATTTTCTAGCAAATCATTTAGGAATGAAGCCATTAAATGACAGACATTGAGTTTCAGATGTCATAACCTTCAGAAAAATGCATGCTAATGCAAGACTGTCTTTACGTTTATACAAGAGCAATTTTTAGTAGTGTTTGTATGTTCCCCAATATATTTGGCCTTGTTCAGATTTCCTGCATTAAGAGGTTGAGAGGTATGTGCAAATCACTTTGTAGATTAGGAATATCCAAACATCTCAATTGTCCCCAATTCTGGCTCAAAATGTTGCTCTCCCTAATAATCCCTCCTCCAAAATGGCAATTTTGGAAGAAAATGTGGAGGGTTTACAATTATATATAACTGTAATGATCACTTATAGATTACCTTTATTTCAGAAATGCATGTGGATGCTCTTATTTTGTTAGCTGCTTCAAGTTAACTGTTAATATTAAAAGGTGTCCCTTTTTGACAGGTATTTTGCATCACATTTTGGTCCGTTTTCATTAAATTGTGTTTTTCTGGCAAATTAGTGGCAAGTCATTAAAGATTGAAGTTAGAAAATAATGGCAGACATTTGAGTTTCAGATTTCATACCCTTCAGAAAACTTGTACTAATGCAAGATCTACCTGTTCTATTTAAGTTATAAGAGCAATATTTAAAAATTGGCCTTATTTTTGGGCTTGTCACACTTCTAGTTCTATGTATGGCTTTGTCCAGATTTCTTGCTCTGAAGTTGAGAGGTATGTGTGTCAGATCCATCACTGTCAGCCAGAGACATTTCAAATTGTGACATACTTATTGCACCCCACTCCCCATTGTAGTGGCTCTGGATGTGTCCATGGAAGGCAAGGAGCAGTTATGCAGTGTAAATGTGCAGAGTATCCCCCCATCCAAAGTAGATCACAAATACAACCATGGCTTTTCATCTGTCCTTGATTTTGCAAAATGTTCTGGTTTTCTATCAGATTTTTGTACTGTTGATTTATGCTTCTTATTCTGGAACTGTATGCTGTCACAGTGCCCTGTTGCTCTGTTTAAGTAGCCATGGTTTAATGAACATCAGGTAAGCTTGTCGGAGATTGTAAGATGCAAGTAAGCTTTAGTAAGCTTGTCGGATATTGTAAGATGCAAGTAAGCTTTAGTAAGTATATTGTTAAAGAATTACCAGCATTGAAAGCCTTTTCGTTGTTGCCATGCAGAGAATATTTACATGACTAGATAATGTATAAGCCTTGGGTATTGAAATGCATATGACAGTTTTATTTATTTTATTTGCAGTTGGTTTGCCAGGATAGTCCATTGGGCCAAATGAACCTGTTTTCAATGGAGTCCTGGGGAGAAAAGCTCCAAAACTAAGTAGGTTATTAATAGATATACAAATTATACAATTACACAGAAGTTAATCATACAAGAAATAACAATTTGAAAATAATACAACTAGAGCGAGTACAATCTAGTGATGAAATTAATAGGTAATACAGACTAAAGGGAAATTTAGCACAAAAGCACTGAGAAATAACAACATATTTGGAAGCATTTCATGACAATATTGAGGAATAATAAAATATTAGGAAGCAATGCACAAAAGTACTGAGAAGCAATAACGTATTAGGGAAGCAATACTTGGGAAGTGTGGCCTAGTATATTCTTTCTGATTATTGTAGGAATAATAATATGTATGAGTTAGGGTGGGTAATTAGGAAAGTTGCAGGAGGAAACAGAGGAAGAAAGAAGATGGAGTTTGCAAGTGTTACGTGGTGTGGGAGCAAGAGCATTCCCACTGGGATACTAGATGTGAGTGAAGAGATCTTTTAAATATAAAATGGTTGGGGGTGGTGCGAATGGAAGGTGGTAGGGAGTTTCAAAGGCATGCAAGGCCATAAGACAGAAGATTTTTGCCTGGGGGACTAGTTGGTTTATATACTTCTAATAGATTTTGATTGTTAGATCTTAATACTCTTGCAGGAAGGTGCATTTTAAAGGCTGATGAAAGGGAGGGATTAGTTGAGTATATGTGAGATAACTGGGTAGCTCTAGCCATTTTTAGTTTTTGGAGAGAGGAACAGTGGTGGGTGGAGGACTTGTGGTTGGTAGCGAACTTGGCAATTTTGTTGTAGCAAGAGGAAAGTTGTGTTGGAGGTCTGTAGATTAGTTAGGAGTGGAGCTCCATAGAGAAGGGAGGGGATAAGAAATGAGGTAGAGGGTGATTTTGGTAGCAGGTGTAAGGTAATGATTTTGTCGGTAAAGCATACCGGGTTTTCTTGATATTTAACTGTAGGTGGGAGTTGAATTTGAGCTGGTATCAATTTGGACCCCAAGTAACTTGGTCTCTGACACCAGTTCCAGGGGTAGATTATTTTGTCTAGAGATGTGGAATGTGTTTATATTGAAAGAAGTTGCCTTAGAGGATGAATAACATTAATTTGGTTTTAGAGGCATTGAGTGCTAGGTGATTCCTTTTCATCCATTGCTCAGTTGTTGTAAAAGCATCTTGAGTCAGTTTTAGGAGTGAGGGATAGAGGTGGCAGAGATAATAGCAGAATCATCGGCATATTGGATGATGTCTGAGAATGGGATAGAGTTGCGGAAATCATTTATAAATATATTTAAGAGAAGGGACTCGTATAGAGCCCTGGGGTACCCCAGTAGGAGTATTTAGAAATGAGGAGGTGGCCTTTTTCCATTTGACTGCTTGAGATCTGTTAGATAAGTAGCTGGAGAACCAGTTCAAGGAGGAGGGAGATGGGTAAAGTTTAGTTAGTAGCAGGCTGTGAGAGTGTGTCAAAGGCCTTAGAGAGGTCGAGTAGTAGGGTAGAAACAATTTGGCCAGAGTCGCGGGCTTTATTTACAGTTTCAAGGAAGGAGAGGAGGGCGGTCATAATGCTATGATGTGGTCTGACTCCATGTGTGGGAGTTAGTAGGTGATTATCTAAGAAATGTGGAAGGAGTTGTAGTTGGATACACTTTTCTAGGAGTTTAGAGATGGGGGACAGAATAGCGATGGGGCAGAAATTAGTAACATTGTTGTTGTTGCCACCTTTTATGTAGAGGTATGATAAAGGCCCTTTTCCAGACTTGGGGTACTACACATTCTTGGATAGAGCAGTTGATTAAAATGCTAATAGGGTAAGCGATTGCTTCAGCAGCTTTGTCAAGAAAGTAAGAAGGGATGTTATCAGGAGCATTGGTGCATGGCTTCAGTTTCATAAGGAATTTCTTTATAGTAGAAGTTGGGTATAGGTTTAAATGAGAAAAAAGGAGTGTGAAGAGGGAGAATTAGGGGCAGATGAAGCTGATGAAGTAGTAGGAGGAGTGGAGGGATGGGAGTTAGTAGACGGGAATGAGGAAGTAGTAGCAGTGTAGTGGTGTTAGAGAAAGATGGCGTTAATTTGGAAATGGATTCAATGAAAAGAGTTAAATTGGGTAGCCAAGTCTTGGTCAGGAGCGTTTGGGTCTGGGGTAGGGGTATCTGGTTTGCTGGGGTTAAGTAGAGTAGAGATACCTTTCCAAAATTTCTGAGGGTTTGATTTTATTATTTTGAAGTGTGGAAAAGTAGTTTTGTCGGTCTAAGATTATGAGCTTTTACCTTATTTCAAGTATTTTATATTCATTGTAATAAAAGGACAGGATTACAGTATTTTCAGAAGCTCATTACATTTTATTGCAGACCAGTGTCTTATAGCAGTGTCTGTGTGTTAGTGCACTTGTAGTTGGGTCAGGGTGGCTTTAATGGTATATGGTAAATAAGCATTGCTACCTTATTTAAAAGCCAAGCCCTGCAACAACTAGCTCCACACTGAAGTCAAAACACAATAGCTCTGGTGGGTAAATGTACTCTGTAGTAATCAAAAAGGCAAATGTTTAAAATAACTACAGCTTATGTGCAAACACAATAGGTAGTGATGAAACAATGCTCTGCTAAAAATGCTTTAATGCTCCACAATGCTGAGCTGCAGATCAGTTATCACTGGCTACCAGGATTTCACCCACTTCAGCTCAAGCACGGTGCCGTTCAGTGCAACCTTCCCAGAACTAATTTGTCTGACCAGAATTATTTGGTGTGTGTATTAGAGGGAGGTAGCATACCCCTCAGCTGTCCAGATTTTTGCCCCATATTCCTCCTAATAAGGATTGAAGTTGCTAAATGAGACATTTCAGTTTTAGATGTCATGTCATTTAGAAAAATGCATACCAACACAAATCCTGTTACTCTTGCAATTTACTAAGTTTCTGAGAGCCATATTTATAATCTGTCCCTATTTATTTTAGGCTTTGTCCAGATTTCTTGCACTAAGGTTGAGGCCTTGAGGGTGTGGTATGTTTGTGAGAAAGTGAAATGCCCAAGTTAGAGTTAACAGGTGGAATTTTCAAGTGCATTTTCAAGGAACTGTGAGTTTTAAGGGAAGCTAAGTTCACTGCTGCTCATGCCAAGTCTATTTACAATGTGCAACTGTTTTGTTTAGCAAATGGTATCTCTATTGTGGTATAACGTTTTAAAGCTATGTTAGTAGCACCACAAGTAGAATACTTGCATCTTAATGTAAAGGCTTGAGGTTCTATTCCTACAGCATATACATTTGTATGCTGCAGTCCTCAGGATTCCCTCCTTTGGATAAGATGCCTAATAACTATGAACCTGTTTTTCAGCTTGTCATCCATTTTCTATTGCAATATACCAGCTTACCATTTTTTTTAATTTAACATAGGCAATTTATTCTTTGACGGCAACAGGCACTGAATTTGTAAATGAAACACTGAAATATACAGCAACAACATCTTCATTAGTTTCAGGTATCTTTAATGTGGAATTATTCAGATTACTTTTACTTCAGCAGAGTCACTCAAACAAGTGCTGCTGTATAATACAAGGGATATAATTCAATTATATATTATAATTAATACAATCAGGTAAATCTAATAACTTTTGCATGGCCCTAACGGTGTGCAAGGAGCCTATTGCTTGAAAACAGTTCAAAGGTAAATAACCTGCCACTGGCCAGATGCATTTTCTTTGAATGTGGGTTTCAATGCTGTTTCATTGAATGTGAGTTTCAAAAGTAGAGAAGCTTTAATGCCAAGTCTGTTTTCATTGTAAGACTATTGCTTTGTTTAGGTTTAGTAAATGTCTCAGTGTTTGGGCTATAATGTTTGAAATAAAAGTTGTAAATTAAATCCAACTGCCTGTAATCATTGTAGAACTAAAGCATAAAACAGTATGCACACAGATTTGAACAGTGTCTACAGTAAATGGGGAGAAATAGCCAAGTAATGGGACACTGGAATGGTGGTGTGGGCGGGGCTTGGGGTGGGTGGACTTGGGCGGGGCTGTGTTGGCAGGGGGCGGGGTGAGCTATGTGGGTGGGGCTCTGGGTTTGCACCCCCCTGCAAAAAATCCTGCGGGCTCCCTTGGCTATTCCATATCCTTATTTGGATAAAAGGAAGCGTCTTTCTTCACCAGTGGGAGTGGGGAGCACTGAGCAGCCTATTTGTCCCTAGAGGAGTGGTTCCAGCCAGAAACTTGTAGTCTATTGGCCATTTTGGGTCAATTCCTAGCTCTTTTCAGCCCCCTGTAATAAAGCCGCTTTAGTGCGCTTTTTCGCTTGTATTCAACTCAGCACCACTCCTTGTGGTGTCCTGCAGAGTTCTACAAGCAGCAGAGAGCAAAAGAGTGACCTTTTCCTGATTTAAGTATTTTTTTTCTGGCTTTTTGATTATTTACTGCTTAACGACTGCATTTTCGCCTGTTTATACAGCTCTGCATTCTATTTAAACTGTTTTTGCGTTGATTAACTGTTTTGCACCTTTAAAAAAGTTATTTGTTGCTTAATTTTACCTGTAGGCTAACACACTCAAGTGCGCTAGCCATTTAAAAGCATTTATAGCATTTACTGTCTGTTTTTCCTCTGTTTTCTGCAAAAAAAAAAAAAAAAACAATATCTTGTTTTCCCGCCTTACTGAACT
Organism: Protopterus annectens; assembly: GCF_019279795.1. Taxonomy (NCBI): domain Eukaryota; kingdom Metazoa; phylum Chordata; order Ceratodontiformes; family Protopteridae; genus Protopterus; species Protopterus annectens. The sequence goes on along the minus strand of NC_056741.1, from coordinate 1,248,241,636 downwards.
AGAATAGTCCAGTCTTCAGAGTTTGCTAATCTCTGGGCTTTGGCTTGGTTCCTGTGCTATTCCGTATCCTTATTTGGATAAAGGGAAGCTTCTTTGTTCACCAGTGGGAGTGGGGAGCACTGAGCAGCCTATTTGTCCCTAGAGCAGTGGTTCCAGCCAGAAACTTGTAGTCTATTGGCCATTTTGAGTCAATTCCTAGCTCTTTTCAACCCCCTGCTATAAAGCCCGCTTTAGCGCGCTTTTGCGTGATTTAGCACGGAGTTGCCCATAGAGCACCATCGGGCAGCGTCGGTTAAACAAGGTTAAACTATTTCTGGCTCCGTAAAGTCTGCTCTTCAATTTTTCCCTTAGAACTTCTCTACTTGCAATCTAAACAGTCTATTCTCTATCTCAAAAGCTCAGCACTTGCTCCTAAAGCATTTTTATATAGGTAAAGTACTTATATACTAAACAAAGTACTACATTAGCCTAGAATCCCCTTGAGTACCCATTTCCCTATAGGTCCCTTCTGACTCAGTTACACAGCAAACTTTTCACTTTTTCTAGCATGTCCAAGGGTCAGTTGCTAGCGCCTCTCCTGTTCAGCTGGTGAATCTGGGCATCTTGAGGCAATGTTACAATTGCCTCATGTACACAGACAACCCACTCCTTCTCCCACAAAACACAAATACATGTGAGAGATGCAACTATATAGCCAAACTGGAGGCTGAGCTCTCTCAACTCAGGACTGGCAAGATCAGACAGGAGGAGAAGGAAACCACGCACACCACAAACCCAGTTTCACATAGAACTATCACAACTGCAAAACAAACACATAAACACACAAAGACATACTCAGAGGCACTAATCAAAAATCTACCAAAACTACAGAGGCCTCCAAAGCAGACACCCAAGCAACTGCCACCTCAAGACATAAGACATGCAACACATAGCTCTCAAAGTCAGTGTGCTAAACAGTCACAGCCCTTAAGGCCAAACACAATGCCAGACACACTTGTTATAGGTGACTCCATAGTCAGACACACTGACGTCCCACTCACCAGACTGAACAAGGAAAAGATCACAGTAAGCTGCCTGTCGGGCGCTAGAATCCGCCACATAACACAGGCACTCAGGTCACTCCACAGCAAGTACAAGTATGACTCAGTCATTGTCCATGCCGGTGTGAACGACCTGAGACGTACCTCCATGGACTACATGAAAAGAGACATAGAGGAGCTCTCAGATTATGTAGCCCAGGCCAGTTTGACCCTGACCCTGAGCAGTATCCTACCCTCACCAAGAATGATGCCACAATACAGAGACAAAATGATCAGCTTTAATAATTAGCTTAATTAATGGTGTCATTCTAAGGGGATCCAATGTCTGTCTGCCTGGGATGACATGCTTGACAAGCCACGCTGCTTCACAAGGGACGGCTTGCACCTGTCACCCTGGGCTTCCGGACATTGGCAAAGGCTCTTGCCACCCCATAGTGCCTTTTTTAGGCAAGGCTCAAATGATAAACCTACCGCCCTAGAAAACAAAAATGGAAAAAAAACTAAGGGTAATACTGCTCAATGCCAGAAGTCTAAACCTCAAGATGCACGCCCTCGAAGCCCTCCTCAGTATGGAGAACATCGATGTCTGTGCTGTGACTGAAACCTGGTTCAAGGCTCCTGAGAGCACCCCAGCACTATCAGGTTATACCTCATATCATGCGTTCCAGCCCCAAAATCCGGACTGAACCACAAAAGGAGGGGGAGTATCCATATTCATAAAGGATACCCACACCTCCAGGTTAGTGGCAATGCATGAAGCATCAGAGACCATCCAGGTGCAATTAACCATAGGTAAAACTGCCCTACAGTTTGTAGCATGCTACAGACCACCCTCTCAAACTCAGGAAACTCACACAGCCTTCCTGAAGACACTGGAGAGTATGAATGTCTCTCCAAACACCATCATATTGGGTGACTTCAACTACCCAAACATAGACTGGGAACATTACTCAAGCCCCAACACCCTAGCCCAAAGGTTCCTGGAGTTCATAAACTCAAATGCTATGGAACAACTAGTCACCATTCCCATAAGAGGAGAAAATATACTAGACCTGATCATCACAAACATGGGGACAAAATGCTCCATACCGGAAATATATCCCTCATTGGTGAGATCAGACCATAAATTAATCTCACTGGAGATCCACATCCCGACCCCAGCCCCAGCAAAAAAGACCACAGTGAAGAACTTCTCAAAAGCAAACTTCATACTTCTTAAGACTGGAGTGGTATCCTTCAAGGCCCCCGTGCCAGTGGAAACCACAACCCACGCTGCTGAAACCCTTACAAATGCCTTCTACGAGCACCTCCAGGAATGTATGGACCAAGCAATCCCTAATAAAATTAAGACCCTTTCCACCAAAGGCAGGCGCCCGGTCTGGTGGACCCCAGCCATAAACAAACTCTACAACAAGAGGAGAAAGTTACTACATGACAGAGCAAAATCCCTAAAAGGGAAGGCATCTCTGATCAATACTAGCAAAAAACTACGATCACTCATAAAATCATCCAAGGCCAACTTTGAGAGAAAAATCTCTAAAGACACAAAAGACAATCATAAGGCCTTCTTTAGCTATGTTAGAAACCTGGGTGGAAACTCCCAGATATGCTCAGAATTAGTCCAAAATGATACAAAAATCACTGAACCCACAGACATTGCCAACATACTGGCAGACAGGTTCAGTGCAAATTTCTCCCCTTCCTCCCCCCCAAAAGGAGAAATATCTATCCCACCAGAGTCTAGCCTCCCAAACATCTCAGATGCCCAGGTGAGAGCTGCTCCCTCTAAAGCAAAAAACACAGCATCAATGGGACCGGCCGGTGTCCCCGGCTGTGTGCTACACGAACTCAATGAGGAACTAAACCCACACATAAGGCTGCTGTTTAATCTTAGCCTTACTACAGGATACGTACCCAAAGAATGGCGTACGGCAACTGTGGTCCCACTCCACAATGGCGGTGCTTCTATGGACCCTGGAAATTACCGCCCCATAAGCTTGACGAGCCTTGTCTGCAAAGCTATAGAGAGGATCATAATGGAACTCATAAATAAAGACATTGGGGACCTACAGACACTGGATCCTACCCAATTTGGCTTTGTCAAGGGCAGATCCTGCCTCTTGAACTTGGTCGACTTTTTCAAAACAGTCACTAAGGCCATTGATGAGGGTAAGGCAGTTCACACAGCCTACCTTGACCTAGCAAAAGTGTTCGACACAATACCCCACTCGGGCATCATAGAAAAGCTCACCAGCTTAGATGTAAACCCATATGTCACAAGATGGGTTGCAAACTGGCTCAAGGACAGAACCCACAGGGTTAGAGTTGCTGGTGCCATGTCAGACTCTAAGCCGGTCATGAGCGGTGTCCCACAGGGCTCAGTCCTGGGACCCTCTTGTTCGGCATTTATTTTTCTGAAGTGCAGGCAAACATAAGGGGATTGTGGCTGACAAAATTTGCAGATGACTGCAAACTGGGCACCATAATTGACACTCCATCAGACACAGACATCCTCCAGAGAGGTCTCATAGAAATGGATAACTGGTGCCAGAGCCACGGCCTTAAGCTAAATGCCAAAAAATGTATAGTCATACCCTTTGGGAAAAACAAGGTAACCCCTAATTACCACATAGGTGGTAATCTATTAAACACGGAAGAAGTTATCAGGGACCTGGGGACCCAAGTTGACAGTAACCTCTCTTTTGACACTCACATTGCCAAAGTGGTTAGGAAGACCTTCTACGTTGCCCACCTGATCATGAAGGGATTCACATCCAGATCAGGAGAGGTCATTGCACCCCTGTACTCTTAACTTATCAGACCAATGATTGAGTACAACACCCCATTCGGAATGTACCTTACCTGACACCTGCAGCAGTTGGAAAGACCCCAAAAGTTCCTCACCAAAAGGATAAAGGGGCTCAAACATATGTCATACGCTGCCCGACTGAAGAAACTCCAGCTCTATTCAGTCGCATACCATCTGCTCAGAGGTGATCTGTGCCTGACATACAAGGTCATGTCCAACCCGGAATTAATGGACATGCTCCACCTCAAAAAATCCAAATCCACCAGAGCCAAGAGAGCAAGAGACTTAAACCTCAACACGGATATAAATAGAATGTGCTAGAGGGACAGATTCATCATCCAGATACTCCCTACACTATGGAACAGAATCCCAGTCCATGTGAGGCAGAGCCCCTCACTGACTCTGTTCAAGAGAAATCTTGACGAGTGGATGGGAGATCGTAGGTTTACCCCGGGAATCATCTCTGTGTCACTGCTGGACAGAGGCACAGCAAACTAATGGGTATAGTATTCTCATCCTAAGGGGTGGTGAAAGCCACACACACTCTGGCTAGGCTTATAAATGCCCTAGGGCAGATAGCCTAGTATGAACCTATGAACCTATAACCAGTCAACAAAAAGGCAACCACACCTCTGTAGGCAAATGCTATGCTGGATAAAGCACCAAAAACAAGTAATATAATAACAAGGACGCCAGCAATAGCAACCATGCATCTATTTCATCTGTATTTTCCAGGAAAGGCAAGCCACAGATAAATCCACTCCTCAACGATATATAAAGCGACTCAGAAGACTCAAAAATAAAATAAACCAAATTTAATGTAGAGTGCACTCAGTCAATGGTAAGCGCTTTCACAACAGCTTCATCAGACCATAAAAGACTGAGCAGTTACCATTAATTTAAAATCTTGAACACCAATCAAAACACATTCATATTATGACATCATTTCCTTAGTAACAGATAGTTGCTAATATAAACAGTTAAAAAATATATGCACATTTCACATAATTCATCTCCCATAAAAGCATTACTGTGGCACATAATAAAACTTCTGCAATGAGCCTGAACTGTGCTTTGACATAAATAAATTCTAGAAATCATGCAACATTTACAAACTTTTTATAAAGAATTTTAAAACCTCATAGCAACTATATACAATACCAATATATATAATCATACACTAAATATATTACAATAAAGACATGTAGTGCTATGCTTCACTTTACCCCTTCATAAGCATTTCCTAAAACAATCTACTAGACCATAAAAACATTACTATGGCACATAATAAACTTCTACAATGAGCCTGAACTGTGCTTTGACATAAATAAATTCTGAAAATCATGTCACATTTACATACTATTTATAAAGCATTTTAAAACCTCATAGCAACTATATACACTACCAATAAATATAATCATACACTAAATATACTTCAATAAAAACATGTAATACCGTGCTTCACTTTACCCCTTCATAAGCATTTCCTAAAACAATCTGCTAGACCATAAAAACATTACTATGGCACATAATAAACTTCTACAATGAGCCTGAACTGTGCTTTGACATAAATAAATTCTGAAAATCACGTAACATTTACATACTATTTATAAAGCATTTTAAAACCTCATAGCAACTATATACACTACCAATAAATATAATCATACACTAAATATACTTCAATAAAAACGTGTAATACCGTGCTTCACTTTACCCCTTCATAAGCATTTCCTAAAACAATCTGCTAGACCATAAACCATTAGCATGTACATGCTTATCCAACAAGTATAATAAAAACGTGAACATTCATTAATATAATCTGTCTGAAATTCTCAGCGTCAAACTTGCGACAGAAAATAACTCAGAAAAAATATTATTGCGAAAATGCGCTTACCAAGAAGTATTAGTCTTCCAAATCAACATATCCTGTCATCAAATATTAATTAAAAGGTGAACTTAATCCATTATTATATTAATATTACAATATTAATTATCTTGATGTTACTGTATATCTTGATGAAAATATCATGAAGACGAAAATATATAGGAAGCCCTGTTACAGTCCAACTTTCCTTCATAGAGACAGTATGCATAATCCAACATTGTTCAATAACATAGTGAAAGGACAGGCTATGCGATTATCAAGACTGTGTTGTGACGAAGAAGTACTATTGGGTGAAATGACGCATTTAAAACAAGACTTTATGGGTAGAGGCTACAATGAGGGTGATATAAACAGAGTTTATACACAGATAAAAGAACTTAGAAGAAGTACTGCTAAACCTTATTACTCAGAGAAGTATGTGGATATGAGTAATGATAACAAAAAGGAAGATATAGCTAGATTATCTGTAATTTTACCATATAGTAATAATGTCAATAGAATACAAAAGACCATCAATGATAACTGGCATATTTTACTGGTTGATGACAACACTAAGGCATTGATAGGAGAGCATCCATCCTATGTATATAAGAATAGCAAGAATTTGAAGCAACAATTGTACTATTCCAACAATACATCAATTAAACAAAATAATTTACATCCATCAGTAATGGGTACAAAAAGATGTGGGAGATGTGCCCAATGTAAATTTATTGATGAATCCAGGTTTTTTAAACAACCAGATACCATCTATGGGAGTTGAGAAATACAGGAAATTGTGATACTAAAAATGTTGTATATGTTGCTCACTGTACCTCCTGTTTTTGTTTTTATATAGGCAAAATGAATAGAACTTTAAAAGAACGTATAAGGGATCATAATTATAGCATCCAGAGACAGGAAGAATATAATGCTATAGCCAAACATGTTAAAAACTTTGGTCATCATCATACTTTTCTCTTTCAGATATTACATATTCAACATGAAAATACACGGAATGGGGATATAGTCAATGAAACTGAGGGTGCTGAATTAAAATGGATTTTTAGGTTAGCAGCACACAGAGGCAGAGGGCTGAACAATGCTATATCCCTTAAACCTATTTTGAAAGCAAGAGGTTATAAATAAAATATGTCCATATACAATGCCCATATAAACTACAGTTAGTACAGATAAGTCTATTAATATATATAATTGTTTGGATTCAGTGTTTCATTTTAGCTAATTTTATGTTACTATAACACTTGTACCCATGCCTTTGGATTCAGTGGCTTCTTTTTAACTATATGAATTGTTATAATAGTTACATGTTTACATTATAATATATTGTAGCCAGAATAAGTTAGAGCATTTTAATATATATATTGTTAAATGTTACATATTTTGGGTCACATTCATGCTACTCATTTTATAGGAATGTATTTTAATAACTATATATATATTTTAGCATGAAATTATATGTTGGTGTATGTACATATTTATATTATCTGTCTGGATATAGTGTTTTGTTTAGCAGTATATATGAGTTGTTATATATGCAATGTGAATTACATTATATTTAGTATAGGTTAGAGCATTTTACTAAGGTAGTTCATTATTTGCAATATACTGGTTTTATACTTATGCTATACAGTTCATATTTTATAGAGTTCAAAAATATATTAAGGGAATGTATAGCTTATGAAATGATTCTATACTTTTAAATTGATTGTTAAGGATGTGTTAATTAAACAATTAATAGGCAATAGATTGTATAAAAGGGAAGGATTGTTTGGAACATTTAACGTCTGATGAAGCGGAGAATAGGTTCCGTGAAAGCGCTTAGATTATCTCTTTTGTTCTATTAAAGTATATGTTTTATTATAATATGATATAGTTCGACATTTGCATTTATTACTTTGTGGTAGCTGCTGCTTCTTCTAACAAGGGACATATTTTTCGATATATATATATGTATATATGTATATATATATATATATATATATATATGTGTATATATATATATATATATATATATATATATATATATATATATATATATATATATATATATATATATATATATTGATATATAGATATATATATATATATATATATATATATATATGTATATATATATATATATATATATATATATATATATATATATATATATATATATATATATATATGTATATATGTGTATATATATATATATATATATATATATATATATATATATATATATATATATATATATATATATATATATATATATATATATATATGTGTGTGTATATGTATATATATATATATATATATATATATATATATATATAAACCAAGTAATTCAGCAGAACGGCAGTTCTAAAACTCCAATAAACAAACAAAAAGAACGGTTTGGACCACGGTCTTCTCCTCTTTAGTATCAAACACCAAAATAACAGAGCGCCAGTGAAATTAATGCTTTTATTCACCAAGAAAATATAAAATACATGCGTTTTCGTCCTACATACAGGACTTCATCAGACAACCATTTTTAACTTGAAAAGCCCTTTAAATAATCTCTACGTCACCTGTTTAATTGTTAATCCAATGAAATACATCTCCTTCCATTCAAACTAACAAATCTCCCTTTACATCTCATGAATATTAATGCCTACTCTCTGAAAGTGTCTTGTGCTAAACTTGATCATTCCACATCATTTATTTATATAAATAATTTAAATTAAAATAAATATGATAAACATTCATAAATAATTTACTAATAAATTACTGTAAAACATCTCATTAATAATATCTTAAATAAGTTATTTTAAAAACTCTGGTATGTGAAAACTATATTTTTATTTCTTGTGTGTGTGTGTCAATGAAGATTTCCTTAAACCTATGTTTCATGTATATTCTACCCCCATCTGGTGTTCATTTTGAAGAATTACATGCTTGAGTTTATCAAATGTTATTAGCCTTTAATTTCAACAGAGAAGAAATTGATACAAAATCATTCATTCCTGGTTTATTTCCTGCATCGAGGTTGACCTGCCACCAAAGCTCCCTACTTTCTAATATTTCTTCCCACAGGCCCCCTCTAATGTCTGGTTTAACTTGATCCAGAACAAAAAATTCATATTTAAATTTAATGCAGGAAATAGAATGCCTATACAATGCATTTGTGTTTTTCTTTTTTGTGATATCATAAGAATGTTCGTATATCCTTCTTTTCAGTTGTCTTTCTGTCTTCCCTACATAAAAAGACTGACAGGTCTGACAGATAACAAGATACACGACCCCTCTACTATCACAGTTAAAAAAACCTTTACTGCCTAACCATCTCTTTCTGCTTTCAATATATACTTCTCCCCTGTTTATAATGTACGAACATTAGTGGCATCTGCCACACTTGTATGTTCCTACTTTATTTCTATTCCCTTTATTTTTACTATGTCCATTCCTTTCCATCAATTTTTTTAGGCTACAAGAGTTTCTATAAACTACTTTTGGTTCCATTTTGGTAATCTCTTCCAAGTCAGTCAAAGTGGAGAATTTATTCCATTCCCTATTTAAAAATTCCTTTACTTTCCTATTGGAAGCATTGTATTCTACTACTAAACTTCTTTTGTATGTTTGTTGATCTATTTTGTTCTTGTTAACGTCATTTTGATTCTCATTATTGACCCCTCTCCCCAAAATTGGCTTAAATCTCTCCTGCCTTCCTTTTTCCACTTCATTCCTTATTTTACTAATAAATTCTGCAGGATAACCACGTTCCAAGAACATTTTTTCTAAAACTTTACACTCTACTTCGAAATCATAGTCCCAACTGGTCATTCTAGACCCCCTGACAAATTGCCCCTTGACAATATTCTTTTTACTGTGCAGGGGGTGGGCACTATTATAGTGCAAATAGGAATTTACATAAGTCTCCTTTCAATGCACATTTGTTTCATATTTTCCATCTCTTTTGTATAACTCTATATCTAAATATTTTAGTGTTTCTGAACTAGTAGAGTATGTAAATCTCAAGAAGTTAGTAGTTCCACTAATATATTCAAAAAATTCCAAAAATTTGTCAAGCCCCCCTATCCAAAATAACACTGTATCGTCCAAAAATCTGTGGTATGTCAACCAGTATTGTTTATATTCACTATTAATTATGTATTTTTCTTCCCATTTTAATAAAACAATGTTGGCATATGTGGGGGCACATGCCGCCCCCATAGCCACTCCAGATTTGTGTTGATAATACTCCCCTTGGAACATAATAAAATTTAATTTCAACACATAATCCATAAGTGCTACACAAGCTATTTTGTCCTTTTGTTTTAATTTTTTATCTTCAAAAATACTCTCTTCGAACATTTCTATCCCTTCCTGATAGGGAATGCAACTAAATAAATCAATGACATCAATTGTCACAAATAACATATCCTCCCTGTAGTGTTCAGGCTTTAATAGGCTCAAAAAGTCCCAGGAGTCCTTTAATATAATTTGATTGTTGACCCAAATGTGTTTACACTTGTAGTCAACAAATTTAGCCATTGCTTCAGTTTTAGAACCACCTGCCGAAACTATTGGCCTTAGGGGGGGGTCATCCTTATTTTTATGGATTTTAGGTATCCCGAATATTGTAGCTATTCTGGGTTTATTCACTTCTAAATACTTAAAAATTTTCATATCTATTACTTCTTCAGTGAGTAAATCCTCTAACAAGTTGTCTATCCGTTTGTATGCTACATTTACCTCATTCAAGGATACTATAGTATAGATGTTCTCATTCCTCAAAATTGCATTCATCTTTCCATCATATAACAATTTATCCATGATGACAATTCCCCCTCCCTTGTCAGGTTTCATCACCCTGACTGTGTCATCACCACTTAATTCTTTTAAGACTACCTTTTCTTCTACAGTTAAATTTTCATTACACCATACTTTGTTACTTTTACTCCTCACCCCTTCTACTAAAACATTCTCAAAATTTTTTATTTGAGGTAATGGGGGGGGTTGTATGTCGATTTTCTAGTTAATCCATCTCTTTTTATTTAACAATGTTTCTGGTGAGAAACAAAATGACTTTAGTGTTAAAGATGGTAATTCATACAGAGTGAAAATGGACAAAATGTATGATTACATGATGAAATACAGGGTTTTTAGTATAGAAAATGCCTACCTAAGAGAGTGCTTGAAAAGGGAAATTGTTCCTAAAGGTTTGAGGGTGGTTAAATACCCTAACAATGTTACTGTGGGGTCCCACTTCCATAAATGTTTGTTGAAAATATTTAATAATTGTGGGCTTGAAATACTGAAAGCAATAATTGAAGAAAACGAAAGTAAGCAAAGTGAATTAGAGAATGAAATTGAAGAATTAGACAAAAGTATAAAGTCTGATTTAATTTTTAACATAAAGGAAGAAAGGGATAGGTTTTATAACATTAGAAGGGACATTGACACTAAATGTGAGAGTATTACACAACGAAAGATGGGGAAGTTAAGAAGGGATATTATCGAATATGAGAATGACCTTTGTTACCCCAAGCCTATAGAAAAAAGGTATAACACAAAAGGTTTTATGAGGAAAAACAACAAATATTTTTTTTAAAAAACAAGAAGGGTATGTGAATAGGAATAATTCTGAATGGGAAACAGAGACATACGATCAAGAATTCCCCCCGTTGGTGGGAAGAAGAGTTTATGAAACTGACTATCAAGAAAGGGGAGAAAATTTTCAGCAATGGGGGGGGAGAAGAGGGAGGGGGAGATTTTAATGGATATTACCCCCCCTTCTGAGAACCTGACTCCCACTAGAAGCATAGAAAATAATGCAATAAATAGGGACAATACTAAATACACTTATAATGAATTTAGCATTTATAATTTTGGGAATATAAATTTGACTATACCACACTTCACTTTATTGAGTAAGGGGCTGAAGTTTATTCCCATGGTAAAAGGTGACTTCACAAGAACCATTCTAGATATAAAGCTATTTACAAGAAAAATTAATTTAGAAGTAATGGCTTTAAGGGCAGGAATGGAAAAACAAGGTACGAAAGGAGATGGATTAACTAGAAAATCGACATACAACCACCCCCTATTACCTCAAATAAAAAATTTTGAGAATGTTTTAGTAGAAGGGGTGAGGAGTAAAAGTAACAAAGTATGGTGTAATGAAAATGTAACTGTAGAAGAAAAGGTAGTCTTAAAAGAATTAAGTGGTGATGACACAGTCAGGGTGATGAAACCTGACAAGGGAGGGGGAATTGTCATTATGGATAAATTGTTATATGATGGAAAGATGAATGCAATTTTGAGGAATGAGAACATCTATACTATAGTATCCTTGAATGAGGTAAATGTAGCATACAAACAGATAGACAACTTGTTAGAGGATTTACTCACTGAAGAAGTAATAGATATGAAAATTTTTAAATATTTAGAAGTGAATAAACCCAGAATAGCTACAATATTCGGGATACCTAAAATCCATAAAAATAAGGATGACCCCCCCTAAGGCCAATAGTTTCGGCAGGTGGTTCTAAAACTGAAGCAATGGCTAAATTTGTTGACTACAAGTGTAAACACATTTGGGTCAACAATCAAATTATATTAAAGGACTCCTGGGACTTTTTGAGCCTATTAAAGCTTGAACACTACAGGGAGGATATGTTATTTGTGACAATTGATGTCATTGATATATTTAGTTGCATTCCCTATCAGGAAGGGATAGAAATGTTCGAAGAGAGCATTTTTGAAGATAAAAAATTAAAACAAAAGGACAAAATAGCTTGTGTAGCACTTATGGATTATGTGTTGAAATTAAATTTTATTATGTTCCAAGGGGAGTATCATCAACACAAATCTGGAGTGGCTATGGGGGCGGCATGTGCCCCCACATATGCCAACATTGTTTTATTAAAATGGGAAGAAAAATACATAATTAATAGTGAATATAAACAATACTGGTTGACATACCACAGATTTTTGGACGATATAGTGTTATTTTGGATGGGGGGGGGCTTGACAAATTTTTAGAATTTTTTGAATATATTAGTGGAACTACTAACTTCTTGAGATTTACATACTCTACTAGTTCAGAAACACTAAAATATTTAGATATAGAGTTATACAAAAGAGATGGAAAATATGAAACAAAAGTGCATAGAAAGGAGACTTATGTAAATTCCTATTTGCACTATAATAGTGCCCACCCCCTGCACAGTAAAAAGAATATTGTCAAGGGGCAATTTGTCAGGGGGTCTAGAATGACCAGTTGGGACTATGATTTCGAAGTAGAGTGTAAAGTTTTAGAAAAAATGTTCTTGGAACGTGGTTATCCTGCAGAATTTATTAGTAAAATAAGGAATGAAGTGGAAAAAGGAAGGCAGGAGAGATTTAAGCCAATTTTGGGGAGAGGGGTCAATAATGAGAATCAAAATGACGTTAACAAGAACAAAATAGATCAACAAACATACAAAAGAAGTTTAGTAGTAGAATACAATGCTTCCAATAGGAAAGTAAAGGAATTTTTAAATAGGGAATGGAATAAATTCTCCGCTTTGACGGACTTGGAAGAGATTACCAAAATGGAACCAAAAGTAGTTTATAGAAACTCTTGTAGCCTAAAAAATGTGATGGAAAGGAATGGACATAGTAAAAATAAAGGGAATAGAAATAAAGTAGGAACATACAAGTGTGGCAGATGCCACCAATGTTCGTACATTATAAACACCACTAGAACTCTACACTTTACTTAGTAAATATACTTACTCCTACTTCTTATTGCCCTGTTACTATCCTCTCATGCTCTAACCTACTCCTCCTTTCTCTCTCCCCTGTCCTCTAATACACATTCTTACCCTTCTCCTCTCCAGACTATTTCTTCTTTCCCTCTTCCTCCTTTTTATTCCCTTCTTATCTCCTGTTTTACTTCTCTTCTTCTTATTTCTTTTGAAACCTTCTTGCTAATCCTAATTTTTCATAATGCTTTATACTGAACAACAATTTTTGTAATGCTTTTTACTGAACAACAATTTTTTTTATAGTATGTTCCTTAGATACTTCATGTATATTTATTTTTTGTTTATTCATGTTACTAAATGATAATTCACTTTGTACTTAATTATGTACTCTGTAATTTGTCCCATTGAAATATAGTATGAGTGGAGCTTTTCTCCTCGGGCCTCTACTGAAAATGGACATATATCCAGCTAGACTAGCCCGGTTAACAAATGTAAAATAAAAAATAAAAATAAAATAAAAGTATATATTGAAAGCAGAAAGAGATGGTTAGGCAGTAAAGGTTTTTTTAACTGTGATAGTAGAGGGGTCGTGTATCTTGTTATCTGTCAGACCTGTCAGTCTTTTTATGTAGGGAAGACAGAAAGACAACTGAAAAGAAGGATATACGAACATTCTTATGATATCACAAAAAAGAAAAACACAAATGCATTGTATAGGCATTCTATTTCCTGCATTAAATTTAAATATGAATTTTTTGTTCTGGATCAAGTTAAACCAGACATTAGAGGGGGCCTGTGGGAAGAAATATTAGAAAGTAGGGAGCTTTGGTGGCAGGTCAACCTCGATGCAGGAAATAAACCAGGAATGAATGATTTTGTATCAATTTCTTCTCTGTTGAAATTAAAGGCTAATAACATTTGATAAACTCAAGCATGTAATTCTTCAAAATGAACACCAGATGGGGGTAGAATATACATGAAACATAGGTTTAAGGAAATCTTCATTGACACACACACACAAGAAATAAAAATATAGTTTTCACATACCCGAGTTTTTAAACTAACTTATTTAAGATATTATTAATGAGATGTTTTACAGTAATTTATTAGTAAATTATTTATGAATGTTTATCATATTTATTTTAATTTAAATTATTTATATAAATAAATGATGTGGAATGATCAAGTTTAGCACAAGACACTTTCAGAGAGTAGGCATTAATATTCATGAGATGTAAAGGGAGATTTGTTAGTTTGAATGGAAGGAGATGTATTTCATTGGATTAACAATTAAAGTGGTGACTTAGAGATTATTTAAAGGGCTTTTCAAGTTAAAAATGGTTGTCTGATGAAGTCCTGTATGTAGGACGAAAACGCATGTATTTTATTTTTTCTTGGTGAATAAAAGCGTTAATTTCACTGGCGCTCTGTTATTTTGGTGTTTGATACTAAAGAGGAGAAGACCGTGGTCCAAGGCGTTATTTTTGTTTGTTTATTGGAGTTTTAGAACTGCCGTTCTGCTGAATTACTTGGTTTATGTGAAAGTGGACTATTGGCTTCTTTCTCTATATTAACTTGGTGCAAAAAATGAGTGGTGAAGGCCAGGAGGAAGCTGGACAGTCTAGGTGGCTTATCGGTCAGCTCACTGAGCTGATAGACCTGCTTACGCCTCTCTGTGTCAGCCTTGTGGCTAAAAGGAGGTGTGTGACGGAGGAAGCAGATGGGGTTGACGAAAGAGAGCAACCGAAAGGGAAGAGAAAAAGGGAGCTGATTGGTAACCGTTATGGGACCGGCGACCTGGAAGACACCAATATTACTAACTTTAATCCTGCAGCCACACCAAGGATTTTGGGAGAGGAAGTGAATGAAACGGAGAGAAGAAGTGGTTCCTTTAAAGAACTTGGGGCCAAACCCAAGATGAGCGCTGTTTTTGTAGCGCATGAAGGTACTGTTTCAAGTAATACAAAAAGTAAAACTACTGAGGAATGGTTGAAAAAAGACTTTTTATTTAACAATGTTTCTGGTGAGAAACAAAATGACTTTAGTGTTAAAGATGGTAATTCATACAGAGTGAAAATGGACAAAATGCATGATTACATGATGAAATACAGGGTTTTTAGTATAGAAAATGCCTACCTAAGAGAGTGCTTGAAAAGGGAAATTGTTCCTAAAGGTTTGAGGGTGGTTAAATACCCTAACAATGTTACTGTGGTGTCCCACTTCCATAAATGTTTGTTGAAAATATTTAATAATTGTGGGCTTGAAATATTGAAAGCAATAATTGAAGAAAATGAAAGTAAGCAAAGTGAATTAGAGAATGAAATTGAAGAATTAGACAAAAGTATAAAGTCTGATTTAATTTTTAACATAAAGGAAGAAAGGGATAGGTTTTATAACATTAGAAGGGACATTGACACTAAATGTGAGAGTATTACACAACGAAAGATGGGGAAGTTAAGAAGGGATATTATCGAATATGAGAATGACCTTTGTTACCCCAAGCCTATAGAAAAAAGGTATAACACAAAAGGTTTTATGAGGAAAAACAACAAATATTTTTTTAAAAAACAAGAAGGGTATATGACTACTGAATCCTACACAAATGCACTCTATAAGCACTTACACGAGTGCATAGATCGTGCTATCCCAAACAGAACAAAGATGCTATCTTCCAAAAAAGGAAGCCAATCTGGTGGTTCCCTGCCATAAACAAACTCTACAACAGAAGGAAGAAACTGTTGCAAAAGAGAGTAAAATCCCATGAGTGGAGGATCTCCCTGGTCAGCCTCAGTAAAAAGCTGAAATCCCTTATAAGATCTTCCAAAGCTAGCTATGAAAACAAAATCACCACTGATTCTAAGGGCAACCACAAAGCATTCTATAGCTATGTCAAGAATCTCAATGGCAACTCCCAGATCTGCTCTGAGTTACAGCACAATGGCATGCAAATTACAGAACCAACTGATATTGCCAATATTCTGGCAGATAGGTTCAGTGCTAAATTTACCCCCCTCTCACCTGCTAAAGGGTCCATATCTGTACAGGAAGAATGCAGAGTCCCTGTAATCATAGCTATGCAGGTAAAAGCTGCACTCTCTCAAACCAAAAACACAGCATCCATGGGACTAGACAACATCCCAGGCTGCGTTTTACATGAACTTCAGAATGAACTGGTTCCATACCTAAGCACCATGTTCAATCATAGTCTCACATCAGGCTTTGTGCCTACTGAGTGGCGCACAGCAACAGTTATCCCACTCCACAAAGGGGGAGCCACCACTGATCCTGGGAACTATTGCCCTATTAGCCTAACAAGCCTTGTCTGCAAGGCCATGGAACATGTCATCATGGAACTCATAAACAAAGACATTGGTAACCTACAAACTCTGGACTCCACCCAGTTCAGGTTTGTGAAAGGCAGATCATGCCTTATGAACCTGATCGACTTCTTTGAGGCAGTCACCAAAGCTGTAGATGAGGGTAAGGTGGTTCGCACAGCCTATCTTGACCTCGCCAAGGCTTTCAACACCATCCTCCATTCTGGAATTATAGCTAAACTCACTAAACTAGGTATAAATGCCTATGTCACAAGATGGGTTGCCAACTGGCTCACTGACAGAACCCACACTGTAAAAGTTGCAGACTCCAAATCTGACTTCAAACCAGTGACAAGTGGAGTACAACAGGGTTCAGTCCTGGGACCTCTCCTGTTTGGTATCTACTTCTCTGAAGTACAGGCTAACACAGAAGGCCTCTGGCTAATGAAGTTCGCAGATGACTGCAAAATAGGAGCCATAGTTGAGTCCCCAAATGATGTGGACATGGGCCTCACTGAGACAGATGCTTGGTGTCAGAGGCATGGCCTCAAGCTCAATGCCAAAAAGTGCATTGTCATCCCCTTTAGTAAAAACTCTGTACCCATGAACTACCATATAAACGGCAGTCTACTTAATGCTGAATGTGTGATAAGAGACCTTGGGACCCTGGTGGACAGTAGTCTCTTCTCTGATAATCACATTGCCACAGTAGTCAGGAAATCCTTCTACGTGGCACACCTCATCAGAAAGGGTTCTCATCCAGAAAAAAAGAAGTCATTGTTCCCCTCTACTTGGCACTCATTAGACCCATTATAGAGTACAATGCCCCTTTTGGAATGTGCCTCACAAGACTTCTGCAGCAGCTGGAAAGGCCATAGAAGTACCTCACAAAGAAGATTACTGGCCTCAAACAGATGCCCTACACTGACCCTCTCAAACAACTCCAGCTTTACTCTGTAGCATATCGCATACTGAGGAGATCTCTGCCTAACATATAAAACTATGTTAAACCTAGAGCTGTTGGACATGCTACACCTAAAAAATCCCAATCCCTCTGAGCTACATGCTCTAGGGACCTAAACCTTGTCACCACAATAGACAGGACATGCTGGAGGGATAAATTCCTGTCCCAGAGACTTCCTATACTCTGGAATAAGCTACCCATCTATGTCAAGCAAAGTTCCTCATTAGCATGCTTCAAGAAAAATCTTGATGGGATGTGAAATAGGAAATAGACCTCGGGGATCACTTCTGTGGCTCTGCTCAACAGGGGCACAGGAAATTAACTTTCTTGGGTGGCATAAGCCAGGGATACCTTGTTGGCTAGGCTTACTTAGGCCCTTGGGCCAATAGCCTAGTACCTACCTATGAACATATGAAAAAAGTGCAGCATAAACTCAAAATCTATGCATATGTTAGCTAACAGAGCAAAACTACTTAGTAAGTTTAACCATATAAAGGAGATATATTTGCATAAGACAAAATGAAAAGTAATGGAAATGGAAGGAATTTTTAAATAATTTAGAAATTATTACAATAAAATCAATCAATATAATGCAATATCAGACTCAGAAGGGACACTCAAATTTTTATTAAAAAATATATAAAAAATAAATGATCTGATGACCAAGTGAAATTAATTGATAAACCTATCTCAATGTCTGAAATTCAAACTCAAATTAAGAAATTAGAACCTAACAAAGCACCAGGCAATAATGGAATTATACCAGAACTCTATAAGTTACTACCTAAAGAAGCATTACATATATTACTCAATGTTTTTCTATAGTTAAAGACTTAAAAGTTCATACCGCCTGGAAATGTACTCTCATATCTCCAATTTTAAAAAGTAAGAAGGATCCAACTGAATGCTCTTCATACAGATGAGTTTCACTTTTAAATGTAGATTATAAATTATCCATGGCAATTCATGCTACTAGACTAAATATATATTCTCCCTTCCATGATTAATGAGGATCAAACTGTTTTTATCCTAAGTAGAAATATTTATGATGATAACAAAAGAATAATCACAATAATTGACTATGTAAACAAAGCAGAAGAGAATCTAACATTAATGAGTCTAGACATTAATAGTGCTTTTGGCTATGTGAAATGGAAATATGTTTTGTTAGTCTTACAGGAATGTACTTTTTCAAGTAATTTTACAGATCTTATAAATTTTCTTTATGACAATTGTTTTGCATACGTTAAAATAGGTACTTTTACTTCTGATTCAATACAAATTTTGAAGGGAACTAACAAGGATGTCCTCTTTCACTCCTGCTTTTCACTCTAATTATGGAACCTTTTGCTAATTTCATCAGGTTAAATTTAGACATAAAATATATCAGCATAAATGTGAATTTGGTTTCTAAAATCCAATTATTTGCTGATGACATTCTTCTGACACTGCATGACAGTGATAGATCCTTTTCTACTGATTTTAAGGCAATGGACGAGTTTCAAAAAATCTGGTCTCTCCTTTAATAATAAGAAAACAAAAATACTACCCAGAAAAACGCCTATACTGATAGGATAAAGGATAGATTTACTAAATATATTGTCTAAGAGAGAAAAATGAACTATTTAGGGACAATTATAACAGTATAATTGGAACTGATTATATTATTAATGTTAACAGCATAATCAATATAAAGAATCTAATAAGTAAATGGAACCGATTTTTCTTCACAATGGAAGAGAGACTATCTATAATCAAAATGATTATTTTACCAAAAATTCTATATGCTATTCAATCATTATCTTTACCTCCATCTAAAACATATATTAAAGAATTTAATACATTAATTTTAAAATGTCTTTGGTTTACCAACAAATGAAGAGGTGCCTTAATTCATCATATAAGGGACTGGACAGCAGGAGAGATTGGACTACCAGATCTAGAATTATATTTTTTATCATCAATTATAAAAGTAATATATCTTTGGGGGTCTACATTAAAATGTAGACTTGCTGGAACCTCCACTTGCAAATCAGTAAGATGAGAAAATTGAAGGTTCACAATGCTAAACTCCCGGAACATCACAGTTTAACTTCGGGAAAGTAACCACTGGGCCACCAATCATGACTATATTAATGGAAGCAAACTAAACCCACCAAAGTGGGGGTCTGCACCCCCAACACCCCCCCAACTAAATATACCAACATCATCCAAGATCACACTACAGTGGAGAATAGGTTAAAGGTCACCATGGTGGCCCAGTGGTTACTTTCCTGGAGTTAAACTGCTGTGTTCTAGGAGCTCGGCATTGTGAACTTTCAACATTTTCATCTCACTGATTTGCAAGTCAATGTTCCGGTAAGTTGATGTTTTAAAGGGGACCCCTCTTTGGATAAATAATATTTACACAGCCAGATAGAAAGAGTTTCTACTATGCCTTTTCATTAAATTTAAATATAACATAAACAATCATAATCTTTTACTGCACAGTAGTTTACACTGGTTGCTAAAAGATTACTTTTCAGAAAGGACTCACCAGACAACTAACTTTTATTTCATTTCTATGATATTAACTACCTTTAGAAACTTAATTTATAAAAATCCAACAAATAAGGCATGCTTGTTTTTCTTCTTTATAGCATACACTCAAAATAATATTTTCACTGCAAAGTTAGATACAGTGATTACATTTAAAGAAAAAAATATCTGATGTATTGGTTTCAATTAATGAATAATGAAAAACTGCATCATGTTGATTATATCATAAGTAAATGTAATTTAAGCAATGATATGTGGATGGATGTATAATTTTGCAGAAAATATGCAGAAGGTAAAATTAAGTTAATGCAACCAACTGTAAGAGATCTTATCCCAAAATTAATTGAATTTTTGATACTATTAATACAACAAAACACACTGGGAGAGGGTCTCTTATCCAAATTATATAGAGGGTGAGAAAAGAAACAAAACGTTGCAATGACAATTCTTGAAACTATTTGCTCACATTAATAACAGACCTCAAGATGAACAGGATAAAAAATAATTTTTAATATCTTCCAAACAGACAATTTCTTTTCTTAGATGAAAACGTTTTACTTGGAAATTCTTGCATAGATCTATCTTCTTACCTCATAAAACTGAATTAATGTTTCAAAAGAAGCAAGTTTGTTGGAGATATAAACAGGAGGTTAAAGCAGATTGGCAACACATGTTCTTTTATTGTGTTGTACTTACACCTTATTGGAATAACATTAATCCTTTTTACAGACTTTATTTGGGGACAATTTTGTTTTATCTAACTCCTTAATTCTTTGTAATACGCCTATTTTTATTTGTGTTAAAAGAATGAAATACCCTATTTTATGGTCCATTTTATCAACTGCGAGGAAAGTTATAAACAAGGATTGGAAGAGTGAAGCCAGACCCTCGTTCAAAGAATTCACAACATTACAACAGAAGTATGTCATTTGGAAATTATCACCATTAAATCAATCTCTACTAGAATCACCTCCTACTATAATATATAGACACATTTCAAGGAACAGCTTCATAAACAAAAAATAGCTGTACTCATATCAATTGTAATGTATAGGAATTTTTTGAGAATCTTCACTGTTAGTAGACACTCTTGAAAATAATTGTTCTTGTTTGTTCTTGCTCAGTATTGCTCTTTTTTATGCTCACAAATTTCTAAATACAGTTATTGTCATGATCAATTTGTTTAGTTAAAATCTAATAAAAACTCTTTAAAAAAATAAAAAATGCAGTATAGTAGCATTTACTAGAAAAGTCGCTTCCACCTGATATGTTATAAATGGTACTTCTTTTCAGATTGATACGGTCATAAGAGACTTAGATACTTATTTGGGTAACTCTCTCTTTCATTTGATCAACATGTTTCTATCATGGTCAGAAAATGCATCTGTCTGGCCCAGTTGATTTCCAAAGGAATATATTCAAGATCCAAAGAAGTTATCCTACCACTGTACTCTTCCCTTATCAGACTCATCATTGAATACAATGACCCTTTGGTATGTAGAAATTCAAGCACATCACTCAATTGGCAAGGCCCCAGTGATTTCTAACTGTGAAAGTCGTACATCTTTTAACTACACCAGTAGATTAGCATTAGCCTACAGGTTGCTGTGTTGTAACCTGGGTTCTACTTGTTGAACCTATTTGATCTCCTATTTCTTTGCAAAACAAGTGGCTCTTCAAACACCAGCACTACGGACCTAAATTTACACCAACAAATAAATAAGACTCTGGAGAGAGAGGCTATGAATATGCTGACTTAGGAACCTATGGAATAAGTTACCACTATAGGCCAAACAAGGTATTACTTTGGCTACCTTTAAGGCTAGTCTTGATGACTGGATGGGTAGACACAAATTTGCACCAGGTTCATGTATGGCCCTGTTCAATCTGGGAGGTGAACACAATTAAGACTTTCAAAGGAATATGCTTAAATGTTTATATGGCTATGTTTTTATGGTCCTTGTGATCAATTATCTAGTATGTGCCTCTGTTCCTAAGAAAGGTTTTATCTCCCCTTGAAGGTGAAAGTCAGAGCAGATGGGAATAAGACAGCAATTTTGTATGTATTATTTCTAGTTGCATGACAGAAGAATATATAGTTTTAGTCTTTTGTGAAGTATTACATATCCAGCATAGCACTGACTCTGGACTCTTTGTCTTCACAAAGACATTGGTAGTGACGAGTGATTGCATGGTAACCACACTCCATACTACTCATTTCCATGTCAGCGAGAACCTGGATGATAGCCTTGCACATATGCTGAGTGAGCATAGTACCTTTGCACTGGGATCTCCCATTAGGCTGCAATATAGCAATTCTGCCCACATCAGATGCAGTGCACTCCCCTTTTCAGGTACAAGGAAAGCATTGCCAGTGCCCTCAGTTATGAGCAAACCCCCCTTAGTGGGGATGGTGAGAGCTCATACCATAAAGTCTGTGTTATCTGACTGACTGTAGCTATGGCTTGGCATAACTGTAACACCCTACACTTGTGCTGACATCAGTCTGTTGTCCTGATGCATGCTGTACAGGTGTCAGCATAGCACTGGCCTGGCCTGTGCCTATAGAATATAATACAGAACAAAGTGAATCCCAATAATCATTCTACCTCTGAATCCCCTGTGTTATGCAGGCAGGCAGCCAGTGGTATAGACTGTGCACACACAGAGAAGTCACACACGTCTGCTGCCACACCTGTGTGCCTGCACATTTAACATATTTATGGGAAGCATGCAATGATATTTGTGGCCTCCCAGCACACAAAGCACAGCTGATAAGTAGACATGCAGTATGATTATATATAAACCATATGTCTCTGTGACACACATGGGTTAGCCACTACTGGAAGTTGTATCTACCCTTCCAGGGATGATAACTATTCCATTATGTTCTCTATGCAGGGATGCTAGAGACTCCTAATCAGTTAGGCTTGCAGTGGGGAATGCCTTCCCATTTCTGTGGCTGACCTCTCAGCTGTTATGCTGTGTGCCTTCTTGCTGGTCACCCTGATTTTGTCAGTGACACACTTCCACCATTGCTGCATAGTTTGATTCTGCTAACCAGCAACACTGATGTCATGGATCACTGTCTCTGATATGGTCCTGTACCGGCTGATAAGTACCGCTGTCCCTAACACGTGCTTCCCATGGATCCTGAGTGTCTGTGGCAGGATGATGACCTCAGCTTAAAGCAAGTTGTTCAGCCTCTACCATTCACTATCTGGAAGATATGAGGACACCTGTGGGAACTCAGGACATAACTGTAGGCTGGTGACTGCTGTTGACAGACTGCTACCAGTTGCCAACAGTAGGTTATCACAAGTATATAACAGTACAGGACTGGACAAGGATAGAAACGTAGTAAGTGCCACAAGTATGCTTACTATACTTTGCTATGGATAGTGGGTTTCTGAAGTGATAACACACACCCATAGCAGTAATAGATGGATGCATGTTTTCAGCTGGGGTGGCTGCCTTACCTTGGTACACGTAGATATGCCACTGAAGGTGTGCTTCATAGACAGCATAAGAAGGGGTCAACTATGCAGTAACATTCAATATTGGACTGTTGTAGTATGTTGTTGAGGTTACACAAGGAGTGCCCATGACAGGTATCCTCACATAATAAGTTCATATCTCACGTATATATCCCACTAGATTGCCAACTAGCTAACAGATAGGATACAGGAGATCAAAACAGGGGACGTTACCTCCACAAAATCTCTAGTTACCAGTGGTGTCCCACTGGGTTCTCTGCTGGGACCTCTCCTGCTTGGCATCTACTTTTTTGAAGTAAAAAACAATACCAAAGGGCTCTGGTTGACTAAATTTGCATTTGACTGCAAACTAGGAGACATCATTGAATCCTGAAATGACTTTGCTATCCTATAGAAAGGTTTGTCCCAAATAAATAACTGGTGCCAAAAACATGGACTGAAACTAAATGCCAAAAAAATGCATGACTGTATCCTTTGGAAAGTCATCTTTCTCAGGGAACTACCACATTAACAATATACCCTTGACAGCTGACCCAGTTATTCATGACTTGAGAACTTGTGTGGATAGTGGCCTAACTTTTGACCAACATGTGTCCATTGTTGTAAGAACATCCTTCTATACCACACAGCTTATAAACAATGGGATTGTGTCTAGATCTAGGGATGTCATTGTCCTGCTTCACTTAACTGTCATTAGGCCAATCATTGAATATAATGCCCCCTCTGGCATGTATCTGTCCAGATGCATGCAATGACTGGAATGAACACAGAGATACTTTATTAAAAGATACAAGGCCTAAACAACATGTCCTACATTTATCAACTCGAAGCCCTGTCACTATACTTGGTATCCTACAGACTGCTAAAAGGTGACCTGTGTCGGGCATGCAAGCATCCTCCAACCCAATACTGATGGATGTACTTCACATTAGCAAGTCAAATTACACTAGAAATACTCTTTCTAGGGATATAACTCTCTTCTGCAACATCAACAAAATAGTTTGGAGGGACAGGTATATCTTGCAGAGAAAACCGCTGCTCTGGAATGGCCTACCCATCCATATAAAACAAAGTTCACCCCTGTCAGTATTCAAGCAAAACTTGGATCTAAGTATAGGAAACAGAAAATTTACCCCAGGACTGCCCCCTTTACTACCAATGGACAGAATCCGCTGCTAAATGCTTTATCTCATGCATGTGCCCAATCAAAATTATCTATGGTATGTTCCCAGTTATTGTCATTAAGGGTAATGTGTAATTATTGACCATGGGATGGATAAGGCCAAGTACTTACCTATGAAGCACTCCTAATGCCATTCAGGTTGTCAGTAGTACAGACTCTGTACCCATTTCACACAGTACATAGCAGATACATAGACTCCTAGATGAAGTACATATAGCAAATGATCTCAGCAGCCCCAAATACACTCTTTCAAAACACCCACATCAATGCAAAGACCCACACCTCATGGAGCCTCTACTTCTAAGCCCCTAAGGCAAGCCACTACAAAATCTAACATTCTGGTCATTGAAGACTCTGTTATAAGACGCATCAATGTCCCTCTAATCTGGCTGAGAAAGGACAAAGTCACGGTCAGTTGCTTTTCAGAGGCCAGGATCTGCCACATTATGCACACAATGGACCACAAGTACCAGTATGAATCAGTCACTGTCCATATAGATGTAAATGACCTGAGAATACCTCCCTAGGCTATATGAAAAGAGCCATGTTGGAGCTCTCTAAATATGCTTCCTAAGCTGGTACGGGTATAGCATTGAGCATCATTTTACCTTCACCATATATGATGCCACAGCACGGACAGAAAATTACAGACTTTAATAATTGACTTAGTTTCTAGTGACACTCATAATGTCTTTTTTAGGCAATGCCAAATGCGAAAGTATTTCAAACATATCAAATCAAAACCAAAGAAATTGAAATGTCTTACTGCTCAGTGCTAGGAGTCTAAACAAGAAACTCCACTCATTCAATCTCTTCTCACCATAGTGAATGCTGACATCTGTGCAATCACTGAAGTGGGGAGCACACCAGCAGTGCAAGGCTATAGTGCCTTTCATGCATTCAGACCAATTACTACACAGAGAGGGAATGAAGGTGCAGGTGTCTTGAGTTACATCAAAAGTAAATATACCTCAAGTCTGGTGAACCAGGATGATGCACATGAGCTTCTCCATGTTAAAATCACCATAGCTACAATCCCATACCACTTCCTTGCAAGCTATAGGTCCTTCTATATGACTCAGGAGACACATAATACATATTTAAACTTACTTTAAACACTCGCTATCCAAGCTAATACCCTATTCATGGGTGATTTTAATTAGCCCACTGTTAACTAGATATTATATATGTATAAAACCATATGTGCAGGCATAGAGAATCCTGGATTTTGTAAATACAAGCTCCCTGGACCAGAGTGTCAATATGCCATCCAGGGGTGCAGACATACTGGATCTGGTTCTCTTCTCACTAATATGGGAGAGTGCTGCACACCCCTTACTGTAATGTCATTTCTGGTAAAGTCAGACCACAAAATAGTTTCAGTGAAGTAAAAACAAAACCACTTGAGCATTAAAACCAGCTCTTCACTGAAATGCTGAAAGATCTGAGGCATCCGTTGCTTCCAACTAACTATAAGTACCTGTTTTTGTTCTTATATTGCACTTCAAATTTGTATTTGCATTCTATTGTCTGTTTGAATTGTCTGAACTGTTTTTTTTTTTTTTTGCCACATTTTAGTTTATAATGTACTAGTTCAGCTGTAGCTTAGCCCAGTTCCATTTTTGCTGTTTCTGGGTCTGTTTTGTAACTTCTGAGCATCAAATTCAAACCATCCTTGTTTGTGAAGGCCCTTCTGCACCCTTGTAGGAGGAGATTGCTGTCTGGGTCCCATCTAATCAGGGGTGATTAGACTAGAGCTGAGAGAGAGAGTCCTTATTGGCTAGTTTGAGTTAAAAGGATTATTTCTTGTTTTATTTAAGCCCTGTGTTTACACTTGTTTGCGTGTAGTGCACCATTGTGCACTGCCGTGTAGCGGTGGTTACCACTGGTGGTTATAGATGCAAATGTTTTGCTTGTTAAATTTTCCATTAGCATTTTGCTTGTGGTCTTTCAGAGGTTTTTTGTGGCCCTGCTCTTCTGTTAGGTGGAACACGAAGCCTAGCCTTAGAAGTACCGACACACCTCCTACCCACTAGTCATTCCTAGGTGTGATCTCTTTTCCTGACCATATAAATTTACCTGACACTACAGATGGGCAATTTTACACAGTTTCTCCAGCCAGTTTGGTTGACATGGGCATCTTATGGCAGTGTAGAAAATGCCTCATGTTCATCGATAACCCTCTAATCCTAGTCCACACAAACTCAATATGTGAGAGATGCAGCAATATTAAGAACCTTGAATCCATGCTTTCTCACACACATCAGTCAGTACATATGACAATGAGCGGGCTGTCAGCACACCTCAGCTTCTACTCCATCCAAACACATATCACACATACCTACATATGCAGAGGTCCTCACCAGAAATATACCTAAACATCAGAAACCAACTAAACACAAACACAATCACTTTACACATAATACTTCCTCTACAGAAGACAATAGCTCACGCACCAGAGTTTCACCTGTCAAGCCCTTAAGGCAAAACACAAAACCAAACATATTAGTCATAGGTTATTCCATCGTGAGACACAAAGATGTCCCTCTCACCAGGCTGGGTAAGGAAAAGGTCACAATCAGCTGTTTGTTAGGTCCTAGGATCCACCATATCACACATGCTCTCAAGTCTGTCAACAACATGTGCTGTTATGACTCCGTCATAGTCCATGTTGATGTGAATGACTTGAGACATACCTCTCTGGACTATATGAAGAGAGACGTGACTGAGCTCTCGGATTATGTCTCAGGCAGGTATGTCCCAAGCTTTAAGCAGCATTTTGCCTTCATCTAGGATGATGTATCACTACAAACAAAAAATGATTGACTTCAATAATTGGCTTAGTTTTTGGTGTCATTCTAAGGGGATTCAGTATCTGTTAGCCTGGGATGACATGATCAGCAAACCTCGATGCTTTGGCAGAGATGGCTTTCATCTGTCACCCCTCAGATTTCGGCTACTGGCTAAGGCTCTTGCCACCCCCATAGTGCCTTTTTAGGTAGTGTCTCAAGGACAAAATTCCTGATGTAAAAACTCCATCTAAAAACAACCTCAAGGTTATGCTGCTAAATGCTAGGAGTCTTAACATGAAGCTGCACTCACTGGAAGCAGTCCTCACCTTGGAAGAAGCAGACATTTGTGCAGTCATGGACACCTGGTTCATGGCTGTGGAGAGCACCCCAGCCATACCGGGTTACGCCTCCTTTCACACATTCAGGCCACAAACTGAAGGCATAAAAACTAAAGGAGAAGGTGTATCAATATTTATTAAAGATAAATACACCTCCAGATTGGTTAAACAGTATGGTTCTCTGGAGATACTTCAGGTGCAATTATGTGTTGGTAGGTCACCTGTTCAAGTCATTGCCAGCTATAGGATGCCCTTCTTGAATCAGGACACCCACTCTGCCTATTTGGATCTACTTGAGTCTATCAAGATACATCTGAACACCATGGTTTTGTGCAACTTTAACTACCCATCCATTGACTGGGTAAATTATTCATGCTCAAACTCATTTGCCCAAAGGTACCTTGACGTCATTTACTCCAATTCCTCGGACCAGTTGGTTGACACCCCAAAAGGGGTGCCAACATCCTGGATCTGATGCTTTCCAATATGGGGGATCACTATAGCACCCCCACTGTGAGGTCTTCCCTGCTGAGATCTGACCACAAATCAGTCTCATTCAAAGTAACTATCACACCTGATCCCTCCTAGCAGTAACTAAACAAAAAAACTTCTCCAAAGCAGATGATAACCTCTTACAGGATGGTAGAAATAGCTTCACTGTACCCCCAGTCAAATGAAATTGGTAACTACGCTGAGTTCTACACCAATGCTTTATACAAACACCTGTATAACTGCATTGACTCGGCCATACCTGATAGGACCAAAACAAGCTCCTCAAGGAAGAACAAACCTGCCTGGTGGACAACTGCCTTTAACAGGATTTACAATGAGAGGAAGAAATTGCTGTTTAAGAGTAAGAGGGAGTGATCCCTAAAGTGGAAACACTCCCTCCTCAGCATAAACAAGTAAATAAGACTTATTGTAAAGTCCTCCAAAGCAAACTATGAATCCAAATTAACTTCCTCAACTAAGGACAACCAATAGGAGTTCTTTAGTTGTATCTGTAACCTAAAAGGAAAGGCCCAGATTTGTACCAAACTAGTAGTTAATGATACCACATACACTGAGCCTGTGGACATAGCTAACCTGTTAGCTGACAAGCTCTGGGAAAACTTCACTTCCCTGTCCCTGCCACATGTACCCCCTGACATCCCTACTACCCATCCCCTACCTTGTATCTCTAAGGAGCAGGTCATAAATGCCCTCTCTAAGGACAAAAACACAGCATCTATGGGCCCTGATAACATCCCGAGGTGCATCTTACATGGCCTTCAACAAGAATTAGCAACACCATTGGATACTCATTTCAGTTATAGTCTAAGCACTGGCTTCATCCCAGCTGAATGGAGAACAGCGACCATTATGCCCTTACACATAGGTGGTGCTTCCACTGATCTCGGGAATTATAGACCTATTAGCCTGACTAGCCTTATCTGCAAGGCCATGGAGTGAATCATCATGGACCCTGTCAACAAAGGTATAGGTAATCTCCAAACATTTGACCCTACTCAGTTTGGATTTGTCAAAGGGAGATCATGCCTGTTAAACCTGATGGACTTCTTTGAGACAGTCACCAAGGCCCTGGACAAGGAGAAATCTGTGCATACAACCTACTTAGACTTAGCCAAGGCTTTTGACACTATTCACCACTCAGGGATCATTGACAAACTCACCCAGCTAGGTATCGGCTGGGGTCCAAATGGAGAGATGATAAGTCAGCAAGTAAAGGAGAGTATTATTGCTGAAATTGAATTCATCCTCAAGTCTTGGTGAGTACCTTCATAAGGTGGACCCAGTTTTCACAACATTTCACCAAGACAGCACTTGATATATAGACTGTATTTATAAAGCATATATCATGGACAGAAGTAGACTCAGGATAAAAAAGTGTCCAATCCTGGTAGGCACACTGGTGCCAGGACTGGAAAAGATGACAGTGTAGAATCCTCAAAATATGGAAACATTCCTACAATGTGGCCAGGCCAGGCCCAGGGGTATAATGCCCCCCCCCTGTTGTAGAAGGAAGTAGTAGCACACAAAAATCACAAAAACTGATAGGCCAAAGAAGAGCCATAGAGACAATAAAGTGGACTATTGAGGATAAGGAAGAAATGATGTATTGTTACTATTATGCAAAAAGCCCAGAATTTCCAGACACAAGATATACAAAATGATTAAGAGAGAAATAAGAGGAACGAAAAATGCTTCCACAGGAAAAACTGTCAGAAGCTTCAAATAAAACTTTGCATTCATTAATACAACAGATTTGTGAAAAGCAGTATATAGATCAAGAAACTTTGACCTGTTTGGAAAAAGAAGCATCTAAGGAAGTGTGAAAATATAAACAACAAAACCTAGAGATATTTGAAAAGTATAAAAAAGAAATATGGACATGGGAAAGAAAGAGAGATTTGGTATCGTGCAATATTTATGCAAAGGAGAAAGCCAAATCAATCAATATAAAGAAGGCAGCCCCAAAGATATTTGAAGAGAAATTAGCCCCAAAGATATTTGAAGAGAAATACAGACAAGGTGATCTGGATATGGAAAATTTCACAATAAAAAAATAATGTCACAAAGTTGGAACGTAGAAAAGAAGATTAGTAAAGTAGAAGTTAAAAACTAGGTGTTGAAGTTATGGAGTGCCTGCGAAGTGAAGGATTTGATACAGAATATCTAACACAGGTTACATCACAGCATGATGGAGCGAGTCCTCAAAGTAAGGAGAAACAGGAAGATCAGGAAACATCTGAAGAAGAAATATGAACATGGAAAAGAAAAAGAGATTTAATATGGTGTAATATGTATGCAAAGGAGAAAGCAAAACTAACCAATACAAACAGAGCAGCACCAAAGATATCTGAAGAGAAATACAAGTAAATGAATCCAGACATGGAAACCTTTGCAATACAAAAAATATGAAGATAAAGAAGAAAAGTAGAAAAGGAGATCAGTAATGGAGAAGTTAAAGAAACAGAAATTGAGGTCATGGAGGACTTGCAAAGTGAACAATTCAGTGTAGTAAATTTAATGCAGAAAGCACCACAACAGGATAGAGCAATGGCTATCCAAATTAAGGGGAAACCAATGGAACAGGAAGCAATTGGTCAGGTACCATATCAAGATATTTTGGAGCCTTCCATAGGAAACCAGTATAAATGTTCACTTGAAGCTAGACAGCAAGGGAAGGACCAAGAAACTGTGGAAACTCTGGTGTAGACAATGCTGAGAAGTCATATGCCAGTGAGTTCTCATATGACAGAGCAACGGATGGCACAGGATGAAATTGAAGAGAAGGTGCCACAGGAAGATGCTATAAAACTTTCTGTAGAATGCCTGCAGGAAATGGAAAAGAAGGGGTGCACCCTCAGTTTGGAAGAAAATGAGCTAAGAGAAGAGTTGCTTGATTTAATAGACATGGATAGATCTATTACGATCAATGAGAGAAATAGACTGCAGAAGGTTAATAAAACCCAAAAAGCCAGACATCTGATAAAACAAATGAACACAGTAATTAGGACTGTCCATAGAGATTCATGCAACATCACAAAAGTAAACAGGATATATTTCTGTGCAGCTAAATTAATAACTGATAATGTTCTACCACAAAAACACAGGGTAGTGAGGGAAAGGAAGGGGAGAAACTGAATACCATATTGAAAGTATTAAATAGAGAAACCTATAAAGCAATTAAGAAGTGTCACTGTTAGAAGACTATAGAAGAGGGAATAGATCAACAAAAATACTAAGAAAGGTGTGATAAAAACAATGCACAATATTAGAACAGACCAAGATCTAGCATGCACTGTCATAAATAACAAACTAAAAATTTCAGCACAGGTGGAAAAACTTAGAAGCTACACAGAAAAATACAAAGGAAAACTACAAAATAAGAAATTTATTGATGACCCCATAAAGTTTTATAGAGAATTGGGAAACACGGTAAAAGGAATTGAAAGATATCTAAAAAAAGAAGAAATAGAAACATTTTGGAGAAGTATTTGTGAAGATCCTGTAGAACATAACAAAGATGCTAAATGGATAGAAGAAGTAAAAGAAAGAATAAGAAGTTTAAAGAGACAGGATATGGAATAGGAAGATAACAGCCAGAGAGATTGAAACAAAGTTAAGAAAAGACTCTAATTGGACATCCCCAGGCCCAGATGCAGTACCTAACTTTTGGTTAAAAGTGTTAACATCTTTGCATGAAGATTTAGACATGAGTAAGAACTATTTATATGCACATCAACAAACAGACACCAGCATGGCTAACAAAGGGTAAAACAATACTCCT
The DNA here is from genome assembly GCF_019279795.1 of Protopterus annectens. Lineage (NCBI taxonomy): Eukaryota > Metazoa > Chordata > Ceratodontiformes > Protopteridae > Protopterus > Protopterus annectens. The sequence continues at coordinate 1,248,209,261 of NC_056741.1, read as the reverse complement.
ACTTAAGAGTGAACCTGCAACTACCCTAAAAATTATAGACCAATAACATGCCTTCCGATGACGTATGAACTATACATGGGAATTGATGCTGACATAGCCATTTAGAAGAAAACACATTTATGGCAGTAGAAAAAAAAGGGCAATAAAAGAAAGTCATAATGAACAAAGGATCATTTGCTGTTAAAGTCATAGTGGAGAACTGTAAAAAGGGAAGAATCTAAGTATGGCATAGATTAACTACAAAGAAGCATTTGCTAGTATCCCACATTCTTGGATAAAAGAGTGCTTAAAATGTATAAGATACACCCTACACTGATCGACTACTTTACAGTGACCATGGAACAGTAGCAGACTACTTGGCAATTAAGCCATGATAAAAGGAAAAATTATTATTCCAGGGATAAAAATTCAAAGTGGGATATTCCAGGGTGGCTCTTTGTCACCGTTGCTATTCTGCTTTGCCATTAACCCATTAAGCTGCTTGCTTAACAGCTTAGGCCATGGCTATAATTTGGCTCCTAGAAAATAACAAAGTGTAAAGACTTCTCATCTTCTCTTTGTTGATGATTTAAAACTGTATAGCTCATCAGATGAGGAACTGATAGCACAGCTGCAGGTTGTCAAAACTTTTTCAGATGATATAAGAATGTCATTTGGTCTTGATAAGTGTGCAAAAGCAACCTTTAAAGCAGGAAAACTGCAGCACCAGGAAAACTTCAGTTTGGGACAAAAATGTGATATAAAAGAACTGAGCAAGAGGGAGTGTATACATATTTGTGAATTGATGAAAGATCAACAATAAAACATGAACAAATGAGAATAAAACTTAGTAAGGAATATTTTAGAAGACAAATTAATTCTGAAAACAGCGTTGACATCTAGGAACAAAATCCAAGCTATAAACCGATTTGCTCTTCCTGTTCTAACTTATAGTTTTAGAGTGATTGACTGGCCCCAAAATATGTTGGATAGATTACATAGGAAAATAAAAGGAAAGCTTCATGCTCACCAGAAGATTTATAAAAATCAGTGTATACCAAGAATATATATTCCCCATTCTGAAGGAGGGATGGGCCTCCTTGAAACTGATTACATGTATAAATCTGCAATCGTGGGACTCCACACACATCTGCTGACTTCACATAACCCAAATGTAGTGAAAGTTTTGAATCATGAAGAGAATATATATATATATATATATATATATATATATATATATATATATATGTGTGTGTGTGTGTGTGTGTGTGTGTGCGTATATATGTGTGTGTGTGTATATATATATATATATATATATATATATATATATATATATATATATATATATATTTAGCAGAAGCATATTGGCACCAAGCAGAAATGGAAATCAAACCAGAAGTAGATAAAAAACAGACAGCAACTGAATGTGCCAAAAAACAAAAGGAAGAATATAAGGTGAAGGATCAGATGAGAAGGCAAGAAATGTGGAAAATGCATAAATATAATTTCAAATATATAAAACCTCTGGAAGAACCTCATGCTGATCAGGAAAGAACACAGGAATGGTTAAGGAGAGGTGAATTCAAACAAAGAGATGAAAGGTTAATATTGGCAGTCCAAGATAGTGGGATAGGTTTACAAAGTCCATTGAACATGTGGAAGAGAGACAAATGTAGGTTTTGTAAAACAGAACTGGAAACAGTTGCACACCTTGCTGCTGGTTGTGACATACTAATGGCAGAAGGACTGTATACTGAAAAGCATAATAATGTGGCAAGATTGTTGCACTGGGGATTGTGCAAACATTATGGTACTGAAGTGGCTGAAAAACACTGGAAACATGAGCCACAAACATCATAGAAAATGATGAAGTTTATATCTCATGGGATCACCCATTACCAATAGTTCAAAAGACAGATGTTAGAAAACTGGATATAGTGGTCCAAGAAAAGAAGACAAAAGTAGCATTGATCACTGAAATTGCCACACCCAGTGACTACAGTGTCTTGCATACAGAGAGACACAAAGTCATAAAAATATCAAGATCTGCAGGCAGAAATGAGAGTAATGTGGAAGAAAGATCCCCAGACAGTTCCAATAATAGTAGGAGCAACGGGTTATAACAAAGAATTTACAATTGTATTTAGATATATTACCAATCCATGTAACACCATACAAATTGCAGAAAAAGTCATTACTGGGCACATTGTGGGTACTGCGAAGAGCACTTTTGGCTGACATCAAAGACTGAAACAATACTAATTTAATGAACTTTAATCATACTTTGAATTAAGAATGGATGCCATTCCTGTCATAGTATTAGAAACCCAAAAGATTTGGTGAAATTAAAAAGCTAGATATCAACCCTTATGTCTTTAGATGGGTCATTAACTGGCTTATTGATAGAACACACATAGTCAAAATAAGGGAATCCACCTCCAACATCAGACTTGTAACAAATGATTTTCCATAGGGATCAGTCCTGGGACTTCTACTGTTTGGAATCTATTTCTGCAAAGTATAAACAAAAACTAAAGGTCTGTGGCTGACAAAGTTTGCTGATGACTGTAAACTGCGAGTGGTCATGGAATCTCCAAATGATGTCAACATCCTACAAGAGGGTCTTACACAAACAAATGACTGGTGCCAAAGTCATGACCTTAAACTCAATGAAAAAAAATGTGTTATCGTCCTTTTTCATAAGAGCAATGTACCTGCTGACTACCACATCGATACCAATACCCTAAGTATGCACTCAGTGGTTAAAGACCCGGGCACACAGGTTGACAGAAATCTTACCTTTGATCACCATGTCTCGACAGTGGTAAGAAGGGCATTCTATATTGCTCATCTCATAAGTAAGGGCATTGCCTCTGGGGGGGGGGAGTTATAACCTCCTGTACTTTTCCCTCATCAGGCCAATAAGTGAGTAGAATGCCCCCTTTGGTATGTACCTGTCCAAGCACCTGCAGCAATTGGAGAAACCACAAAGGTTCCTCACAAGGAAAATTCAAGGTCTTCAGCTTCTGTCCTATGTGGATCATCTGAAGCCACTGTCACTTTATTCTGTTTCATACAGACTACTCAGAAGCGATCTCTGCCTTGCTTATAAGGCAATCTCTGACTCTGCTTTATTGGAAAAGCTGCATATCCACAAGTCAAATGGTACACGGGTTACTCGCTCTAAAGACCTTAACCTGGTATGTAACATTAATAGAACTTGCTGGAAGGACATATTTGTCTCCCAGAGGTTACCACACCTTTGGAATAGACTCTCACTTCATGCCAAACAGAGCACCTCTTTGGCCATCTTCAAATACAGTCTGGACAATTGGATGGGTAACTGTAAATTCGGGTCTATATTAGAACATCGAATTTTCAAAACTTCGAATGTTCTAATATAGACACCTGAAAATATCAAAGCAACAGAAAACCAAATTTTTTCCTAGGGAAAGAATTCAGTTGTCCATTTCTGTTGCTTCAGTATTTTCAGTGCTGTGGTGGAAAGTTACGGGTCGGGTTCAGGTAAGTGTGCGATTGAATGTGGGATAGGTTAGTTAGGGTTAGGGCACGGGTTAGGTATGCATGCGACTGTGTGGACCTGAGGGTTAGGGCAGGTTAGGTGAGTTAGGGTTAGGGTGTGGGTCAGGTAAGTGTGCGATTGTGTGGACATGAGGGTTAGGGTGGGGTAGGTGAGTTAGGGTTAGGGTGCGGGAGAGGTGAGTGTGCAATAGTGACGGACCTTAGGGTTAGGGTTTGGGTTAAGGTAAGTGACTAGTTAGTGGTGTGTGTATAGTTTAGTGTAGGGTTAGGTGTAAGATTTTAGGTGTATGTGTGTGGATTGCTGTTTGTTTGGTACACTTGTGTTGTGTGTATGTGTTTTGGAAAATTTGCTGTTCTGTATGTTTGATATTTTCAGCTTTTGCTGAATAGGGGTCATTATTAGAACATTTGCAGTTATGAAACTTCGATGTTCTAATATAGACCCATAAATTCACCCCAGGGGTTCCACCTGTGTCCTTCTTGGACATGGACATTAGGTGCTGATTGTAGAAATAAAGGTAGAACTTGGCTAGGCTTGTTCAGGGCCCTAGGGCCATTATCCTAGTAACTTCCTATGATCCTATGAAACCAGGAATCCCAGCTAACTCCCAAATATTCAATAACTACTCTAAGACTAACTACCTAATATGTGATAAGCTGTCAAAATTTCAAACCCAATAAACCCTGAGAACACTGCTGCCTATGTAGAACTGTTCACAGAAACCCAATATAACCATATTATAACTGCATAGAGGCAGCTGTACACACCAGGAATAAGTAGAGAACTAACAACTAACTTAAAAAAACAAGCAAATGTTTTGGAATCACAACATCATTAGGCTATATAACAGAAGGAAGAAAATCGTGGTATAAATTAGGAGGTGTGGCACCCAGCAGGATAAAAGCACTCTCATTATACTAAACAAAAAATCAAAAGACAAATAAAGTCTACCAAAGCCAGATTTGAGATAAATTTGACTATCAAGGCTGAGGACAACTACAGGGCATTCTTTAGCTATGTCTGTGATCTTAAATCAATAAATAATTGTGCGCAGAGCTCATTATTAATGGGGCCACATATACTGAGCCAGAAGATATAGCAAAATTACTGATAAACAAATTAAGCTCTAACTTTACCCTGCTATTTCTTTCAACCTCCCCTCAGAAAATATCAACAAATATAATTCTCTCCTACTATCACTATGGAACAGGTCCTTAATGCTGTCTCACTCTAAGGTCAGGAACAATGAATGTATCAGCAAGCCCAGACAATATCACAGGATTATTTTTAAATAGCATGAAACATGGTCTGTCAGGGCCTCCGGAATCACTATTTAATCATAGCCTCCAAACAGGCTTCATGCCTCACAAATGGAGATCAGCAAAAGTCATCCCTCTGCACAAAGGTGGGCTATCTACAGACACATAAGTCCCACTAGCCTCATATGCAAAGCCATGGAAGTAATTATCATGGAAATGATCAATGACACTGGAAACCCCCAGACAATGGACCAATTTGATTTCATCAAGGGCAGATCATACCTACTCAACCTGGTGCACTTCTTTATAATGGTCACTTAAGCAATCCATGATAACAAAACTGTTCACACTGCCTACCTTGTCTTGGCCAAGGCATTTGACACAATACCCCACTCAGGTGTTGTTGATAAACTCAAGAATTTAGGTATATACCCTTATGAAATCCAATGGATAGCCGGCTGCCTGACAGACAGGACCCAGGAAGTTAGAATTAGGGATTTCTCCTCTACAAAGTTGCAAGTCACAAGGATTGGTCCTGGGTCTGCTCCTTTTTGGCATTTACTTCTCTGAAGTCAAGGCCAATCTCAAGGACCTTAGTCTGACCAAATTTTCAGATAATTACAAATTAGGAGCAGTCACCACACTGACACTAATGTTCTCCTAGAAGGGCTGACACAGGCAAATAACTTATATCAGAGCCATAGACTAAAACTAAATGCCAAGAAATCCATTATAGTATCCTTTGGGAAGTCATCCATCCCAGGTAACTATCATATTGGCAACATGCCCCTAAGAGTCAACCCAGTAGTGAGGGACTTGGCGACAGACGTAGAAAGTAATCTAGCCTTTGACCATTGCATGTCTACAGTTAGGAAATCATTCTATGTTGTGGTACTTCTAAACAAAGGTATGGCATTAAGGTTCAAGGAGATCACTGTTTCATTATATTCAGCAATCATCAGACCTTTCATTGAGTACAATGCCCCCTCTGATATGTACCTAATAAGCCACATCCAACAACTAGAGCCTCCACAGAGCTTCCTCACTAAAAGAATACATGGCATAAGTAACATGTCCACCTCAAAGTCCTATCCTTGTATTCTACATCTTACAGGCTGTTGAGGGGGAAATCTATGCTTTGCATACAAGGCATTGCCACCATGATAAACCTCTGCAAAACAAATAGCACCAGAATTACCTATTCAAAAGACTTAAACCTTGCCTGTGATATACATACCTGTCTCTCCAGCAGGTCCTATTTATTCCAGAGACTACCCCTTCTCTGGAACAGGCTCTCCTTGCATATGAAGCAGAGATCGTCCCTAACACAATTTGATTGTAACTTGGAGAATTGGGTGGGGAATAGGAAAATCATCCACGGTTTGGCACCTATGCCTCTAATAGACACAGGCAGCCTGTATCAGGGGTACCAGACTATATTAGATTTGGAATGCATGGCTAGGCTTAAAAAGGCCCTAGTGGTTGTTAACCTCGTGCACACCTATGAACCTATAAATATACATATGATACACAGGATAGTATTATGATAGGGTAGACCTGTAGTGGGCTGTCTTTTTCCATAAACAGTGAAGCTATTTGGTTGCATATATTACGTATGGGCTATATCCAAGTACACATTTTAGGAAAGCATATTACAGATAAATATGTGTACCATGCCCCTCTTGGAGTATCTTTCAGATGAGTTTGATTAGTAGGCCACTGTCATCAGACTATCAGAGCAGGATGTGGCCTCTGTCACTGGCCACCTTGATGTATCTAAACCATCTTTTGTGTGAAGTTATCTCTACGGCCTGGTTGGCAGCTAGCATTCGACTCAAATCTTGTCCTCTCCTATCATATCTCCAACCTAGTGTACCCCGCATTATTGTGCTAGAACTCACCCCTTCTTGTGCATTGGCCACTCATCCACATCATACATTGTTTCACCCTCCAGTGGTCTCTGTCAAGTTCATGTTTCCCCCTCCTGTTGTTTGCAAATACACCCTTATTTGTCTGTGCTCCTCTTTCAGTCTCCCCCCCCCCAGCCTACCCTTCTCTACTTTTCCATCATTGTTTCTCTGTCACTTTTCCCTTAATCCTTTCTCAGTCTAGATGTATATTTAAAAGGATACCTAACTCCACAAAAAATGTGGCCTATCTTCCTCACCTACTTTTTCTATTTGCTTCCTTTATGTGTGCACCTCAGCTTTAAATACTCCAATTTCTAACTGCATAGTATTCCTCTTTTCTCCACTTTCATAGAACCAGTAAGTGTCCAGGTGACTAGACATCTGAAAGAAGGTGTCTGAGATGTGCTTCATTTTAGAAGTACATGGCACTTGCTGATGGTGAGCTATTCCATGTGCCAGTTTGCACAACTTCACAACCAGTTGCCTTTTAAGTACTGTGATATTTGCACTAACCAGTATGATCTTTACTTTGCTCCACAACTTATTGCTTTATTCTGCTCCACTTGCAACTTTAGCCTTTGACTGATTCTGACATTAGCACACAGCTAACTGTTCAGGTATGAAGTTTGTCGCCATTCTTTATTCATGTCTACTTTTCACTGCAGTGTATCACCACTAAGTAGCATGAGCCTTGTACAGGTATGCAGCTCATCACTGTGAACTTCAGCCGTAGTTTTATTCTCACTTGTTTATGTACTGCTTCTTCTGGTGCTTAATAACTTTCTTAAAGCCCCCAGTTGTCTTCTCCAGGTAAATTAATCTGCACCCTCGTCACTTTCCACGGTCTTAGGCCATTGTGTTACTTCCTTTACATCAGAAGTATTGGCAGCTATTTTCAGAATAAATTTTAAGGCATATCGTATCAGTGTTTGTAATCTCTGATATTTATTTCGGCCACTTTTGTAAGACCTAGGAGCATTTAAATGCAGTTTACCTCATTTTATTGTTTCATTTCCAGACCTACATTTTTTTCCAGCTGTGTGTGTGCTGCAGAGCAAACCTATTACTGGTTGTGTATCAAGAATTGTTATTCTGTTTTACTCTCAATTTGCCAGTATTTCATGTCAGTTAGTGTTCTCCATCCTTTTCATAATGTGTGTTTCAGAAGTCTTTATTTTGGTTAGTTATTTTTTGGTTCCTTTTGGAATTACTAACTGACTAGAACTCATATGGATATGCTAGCATCCTTAGTTTTTTATACTGTTCATATATGCATAGGAATGGTAAAGATGTAAGGGAGATTATGTGTGTGACATAATCATAGGTTCATAGTCTTAAATGTTAAATAATCACAGGGTTGATATTCTAGATGCTTGACTGATATGAATTCATGTCTGTATTTCTTACCATTTGTAAATCAATTTACTGAGCTCTCTCTCCATTTGCAAAGACAGAGAGAAATCTGTAACTTTGGCCCAGAGGAGTGAGGTATGATTAGAGGACCTAGTCTCTGCGGAACTGGGGTAGGGAAAATTTGCAAAAATTGAAAGCTTGTTCAAGAAGAGTCTGCAATTAGTCCTCTTGTTCTGCTACACAACTGCCCTTACACAGCGGATCTGACCAGCATATTGAAGGTGCATATGTGTGGTAGAATGCATGCATGTGCACTACGCTGGCAGGCATTATGGAAGTCATGACCAAAGCACTATGGGGGTTGTTACATATGGACGTCCATCATAATGACAGCTACTCCACACCTGACTTTGCCTCAGTGGGGGAATGATGGATCTATGGGCAGATCAACTTCTGATTATTTGGAGGTGTGACTCAGATTGTAGTTTGGGGCCATATTCTCTTTGTGTGCACAGGATTTGTTAGAATCTGTTTAGATTTGTTTTTATAACTTGTTAAATCTGTATTCAGCACATTGTGCTTTTACTATCATAATTTTAGTGTATATGTGTATATATAGATATATAGATAGATATATAGATATATATATATATATACATAGATATATTTATATATATATATATCTATATATATATATAGATATATAGATAGATATATAGATATCTAAATGTGTGTTAGTGTGTGTGTGTGTGTGTGTGTGTGTGTGTGTGTGTGTATATAGATATATATGGTTCTGTGTTATAATGAAGAAACAAATTGTGAAAACCATGAATAATAATAAAGTTGAAACACATAACATTAAAAGTAAGTGGTGCAGAATACACTGAAGTAACACAGACACACAACCCATGTATTCTGTACTTCTTACCATTGGCATTATGCTATTTGATGATATGTGATTTTACATTATCTTCATTTATGATTTTCATGTTTCATCTATTTCATTTTGATGTTCCAACATTCGAGGTATTGCTATTTTGTTATTATTACATAGACCCATATATCATCAGTCACCACTGGAAACATTATAATGGGAAGATATTTCAAGATACTTGGTCAGATGAGAAGTCACATCACCACATAATGGTATTGCAGATGAGTGCTGTTTTCTTACTGATGGTCTTTTAGGACCCCTTTCCTCAGAATCACTGTTACCCACTCAGACATTATGCTGTTTTTCCAGTATGTCAGTAAACAGGACATATTTGATCCCACCATTTTGTCAGGAAACCATGAGAGGCTGCCAGCAAGCCTCTCTACTGTTCCTGGTTTGGCAGAACATTCCTATTTTCAGGCCTGATTTACCCCTACACATTAAGTACCTATTTTTGGAGGTATGTTATTATATTTTCACACTTGAATTTCTTCTTCAGATAATTTTCTGAATCTCTCCTCATCACACATAATTTTTAAATCTGTCAAGTATACAGAAAACCACACCACATGACCAACATACTGATGGCACCCATAATTTAAAGAAAGTGGGCATACACCTTGCATCTCCCTTTCAAATGCAAAAATCTCAATTATCTGCCAGAAATTATTAATAATTCTCTAAAGTTATTCTTCCATTAAAGTGCCCTTAGCATGTTATTTCTAATTTCTGTAGGGGGAATAGATTCTTTCTTTCTTACTTTGATTCTTTCAAGGCTCTTTCTGCATAGCAGTTTTATATTAGTAACGTTCCCATGATCCAGACCCACAATGGGACATTTAAATGCTAGAAAAGCTTACTCTTAAATCTTTAGATTCACAGAGACAATAGGTTAAAATTACCTGCCTTGCAAGACTTCATCCTTAGTGGATTTCAGAGCTGTAAGCTCTCTCTTTCGCCACTTCCGCCATAAAGAAAGAGTTTATAAGAAGCATTGCGCTGTCCTTCTGCAAGACTAAGTACAGAGACCTAATGAAGTCTACTTCAAGCCGTCTGTCAATCTGCCTGTTTTTTTTTTAATATTGTAACATGCAGGAGGGAAAGAGGGATATTTTCTTTACTACATAGCAGAATCGATTTTTGTTCAAAAGCGTTATAAGCTCAACCTTTCCATGAGGTTAGCCATTTATATTAGATTTTGTCATTTAAGGCCAGCTCCATTGGTGGAGAGGGATTAAAGCCCTGACTTCAACCCAGGTGTCTCATGTCTGACTAGCAGTTCAGGAACCTGTTGAAACAAGCAGGGGGTACAAAGGACTGGTAAGTAGTCCAGAGCAATGTAAGTAGCATGCTGCTGGGGTGGGCATACTGTTCATTACCACTCTGGTGGAGATGGGACTTGAAACGACTGCCTGGCTGTGTGTGCAGGATGTCCTGGGAGGCACAGCCTTCCTAGAGCTTGAGGTGGGTGCACTCCCACAGATCATGCCTCTTGCCTGCTCAGCCTTTAAGTAGTAATGCCAGCACATAGAAGTTAGGGTCTTTAACTGAGCAAACAACCTGCTTCTGCTAGCAGCAGTGACTGTTTCCAGACTTGTCTACCTTCTATGAGAGAATCTCCATTGTCACCAGAAAAGGGGAGTAAAGTGATCCCAACCCTTCCCCAAGGTGGTAAACAATCAGGTGGACCATTCATAGATTGAAAGGTGGCTTAAATAAGCCATACTTTACCAGAATATGCATACTCCATTTACAAGTTCCATGGTAAAAAAGAAAAAAAATTACAAGTACTTGTCTGTCTGTAGTTCCTAGGACTCATTATGAAAGAGATATAGTTAGTTTTACTACTTTTATCCATATTGTCATGTCAGGTAATATCTGCACAGCAGTGACTTAACACCTTTGCAAGTTGCTAAGAGCTGTAAGTAATGGCATAACTCCACATGAAGACTTGTACTTGGATATACTCTTATGAAGGCAGCCACACAGTAGGATTAGCTAGGGCTCTGTCCTGTTGGTTACAGAGGATGTACCTCCTATTAACAGATATGAAAGTTATATACTTATTGTAAAAAGTAATCTATCACAAGAAGGTTCATCTGAAGTTAATATACCATCCTTTGTCCCCCCCTACCCCTAACTTTAGTATTTCTAAGTATCCTTTCTTTCCTTTGATTGTCTATTTTCTTCTTTTTATTTTATTTGTTTAGTTCTGTAGAAAGAAATGGAAAGTCTAACTTGTGTTGCACGTCAGAGGATTCCTGGCAGCCTGGGACAGCTTTACTTGTCGAGTGGTCCTAATGCTAGCTGGGTACAGAGAATGGACTTTCTTTTTACCCATCTTTTGTAATGGTAAACATGTAACTTTGCATCCACAAACAACCCACACCTGGTTCTCCAAGCCAACAAAAGCATGCAGGTTCTAGCCAAAAGTTCACCAACCAAAAGAAAGCACCGCTTCTTACACTGAATAAGACAGGGCTTCCACCAAAACCAGTCTTTGTTAACTAGTCTGTGCTGGTTTATATGGATTTCTGGTTGGTCTTAAATAAACAACTTTTTCTACATTGAGTGTTTTTTTTTTTGTTTTGCAAGAAACAGTGTTGTACTTTTGTTTGGTGAAGAATGTAATTTTATAGCTTGTATTTACACAGCAGTCTGCAAACTGTTTAAATAAAATTAGAGAGTAGTACTGACATCTAACGTAATTTTTGCATATATGTTTACTTTATTTTCAGAGCAGGTCCTTTACATGAAGAAAATCCCAGCAGAAGTTCAGACGTTGAGTTTCGCTGCTCTTTCTCCTTCTCTTGTCTCCACAAGGTAATTACTGCAGCCCTCTGTAGTTCGCTGCTTTCTTATTAGTACGTAAATCTCTGACCCTTATGGGACTGAATGCTTTCCTATATGTTTTGGTGGGGCTGTGCTCTTGCTGCCGAAAAGGAAATTCTTGTTGTCTTTCAGTACAGTGTATATAAGTAGAACTGCAGTCTTGGGGTATGTGGAATTAGACTCGGTGGGAGGATTACAATAACAAAAGCTCCTGCAGCTGCTTTCTATTCCTAAGTTCAGCTTGCAGCCACATGCAGCTTTCAGCTGACATTATTAATCAGATAAATCATGTGGTGAATAAAAGCAGTTAAACTGCATTTTGTAAAAATATAACTGCCACATCAGTCAGAATATCTTTCTTAGGTTAAAGAATAATTACATTACAGAGTCAGCTTTCTGATGTCCTAGAGAATTATGATCATTCTATTATCATAATCAAGTTGTTATGGTTTCAGGAAATGAAGGTCAAGAAATTCATATCAAGACTGTGATTAAATGAAGGTGATTATACATTTTTGGTAGCTAAATCATTTAATGAGATCCAGCATCCATGCTAATGCTTTACATAATAATTGTTGATAAGGATCTTTTTTCCTGAGAAACATGCCAAAATTAATTATTTTCCTCATTGTTTTTCAGTCTTTTGCTCCCCACAGTTGACCATCAAGTGTTCCAAGGGCCTGTTCACATTGATGAGGTGTGACAAGGTCTACTTGAACCTGCCTTAGCTTCCACTGGGCTATGTCTCACCCATGTTTAGGACTGGTAGGGAAATCAAAGCACTTTGGGCAGTGTCACATTGCTGTTTAGGAATGTTTTTAATTCCCAACCCATTGCACATGTACACCTCCTCTACAGAGGCTGATGTGCAGTGGGCTTTGGGGCATCTTGTCAATACCTCTGCATGTGGCTCAGCCTGAGCTTTGCACCCCCACAATAAACTGTCACAGATTCACCAGCTTAAGCCAGGGACTGATTATGATAGTGAGACCCCAACCCTGATAATCAAATTCAGGCCACTTGAGATGCAGTCAGGATTTTACGCTTCTGTGTTACTGGCAAGTTAATAAATGGATGTAGACTACCTCTTGTGGAGTAGATCCCCTTACAGGCTCTCCAAACCCAGAAGAGTGGCTGATTCTCCTTAGGACCAACAAGTAAAAAGCACAGGAAAAGCTTTTTTGTTCAAAGTAAATCCACTGTTGTGTTTTTGTAGATAGCTTGCGAACAGCCAACTAACTAGAGTGGAATATACATATTTTGAAAAATCAAGTAATAAAAATGCAAAGCAATCCTTATTTGAGCTTTAAATTATCCTGTTTATTCAAGGTCATGAGCTGTTTTGTTTATCAGACTTCATCAGTTACAGTGGTGCATGTACTTCCTCCCCTGCATACTGAGAGATGATGGCAGTCATCTCTCTCATCATCTTATCTGTCACGCCTCATAGGCTCCTCCAGTTCCCGGGCCATTAGCCGAGTCATCTGGGTTAGAACCAGTGCTTCATCCCTGTATGCCATGGAACCAACAACATCAGAATATTCTGACGTAGCTGGTCTTATAATTACCTTTTTATACATTACCAACAACATCAGAATATCCTGATGTAGCTGGTCTTATAATTAATCTTTACATTCATTACCAACAACATCAGAATATTCTGACATAGCTGGTCTTATAATTAATCTTTATATACATTACCAACAACATCAGAATATTCTGATGTAGCTGGACTTGTAATTAATCTTTTTATACATTACCAACAACATCAGAATATTCTGACGTAGCTGGTCTTATAATTACCTTTTTATACATTACCAACAACATCAGAATATTCTGACGTAGCTGGACTTGTAATTAATCTTTTTATACATTAACAACAACATCAGAATGCTCTGATGTAGCTGGTCTTATAATTAACCTTTTATACATTTTAAAGACTGAATCTTAGGTTCATAGGTTCATAGGTTCATACTAGGCTATCTGCCCGAGGGCATTTATAAGCCTAGCCCATAGTTTTGTGGCTTACGCCACCCCTTTAGTTTGGAGAAACTATGCCCATTATTTTGCTGTGCCTCTGTTGAGCAGTGACACTGAGGTAACCCCTGGGGTGTATCTGCGATCCCCCATCCATTGGTCAAGATTCCTCTTGAACAAGGCCAGCGAGGTGCTCTGCCTCACATAAACCGGGATTTTGTTCCACAGCATAGGGAGTCTTTGGGTGATGAATCTATCCCTCCAGCACGTCCTATTAATAACCGTGTCAAGGTTTAATTCTCCCGCCCTTGTGGCTCTGAGGGATCTAGATTTTTTGAGATGAAGCATGTTCATCAAATCTGGGTTTGACATAGCCTTGTATGTCAGGCATAGGTCACCTCTGAGCAATCGGTAAGCAACTGAATATAACTGGAGTTCTTTCAGTCGGGCAGCATAAGACAGATTTTTGAGACCCTTTATCCTTTTGGTGAGGAACTTTTGTGGCCTCTCCAGCTACTGCAAGTGTCGGGTCAGATACATTCCGAATGGGGCATTGTACTCGATCATTGGTCTGATGAGTGATGAGTATAGGGAGTCTATGACTTCCCTTGATCTAGATGTGAATCCCTTCATGATAAGGTGGGCAATGTAGAAGGTCTTCCTAACTACTTTAGCAATATGGGTGTCGAATGAAAGGCTACTGTCCACCTGGGTTCCCAGGTCCCTGATAACTTCTTCTGTGATCAGGGGATTGCCTCCTACATGGTAGCTAGGGGTAACCTTATTTTTCCCGAAGGGTATGACTATGCATTTCTTGGCATTTAACTTTAGGCCATGGCTCTGGCACCAGTTATCCATTTCTGTGAGACCCTTCTGAAGGATATCTGTGTTGGATGTGTTTTCAACTACGGCGCCCAGTTTGCAGTCATCTGCAAACTTTGTCAGCCATAACCCTCCTGTGTTTGCTTGTACTTCAGAAAAGTAGATGCCAAACAAGAGTGGGCCCAGGACTGAGCCCTGTGGGACACCACTTGTGACAGGCTTTGAGTCTGACATGGCGCCAGCAACTCTGACCCTGTGGGTTCTGTCACTCAGCCAGTTTGCAACCCATCTTGTAATGTATGGGTTTACATTTAAGTTGATGAGTTTATCAATGATGCCTGAGTGGGGTATTGTATCGAAAGCCTTTGCCAGGTCTAGGTAGGCTGTATGGACTGCCTTTCCTTCGTCAATGGCCTTGGTGACTGTTTCGAAAAAGTCAACCAAGTTTAAGAGGCATGATCTGCCTTTGACAAAGCCAAACTGGGTTGGATCCAAAGTCTGCAAATTCCCTATGTCTTTATTTATGAGATCCATTATGATCCTCTCCATGGCTTTGCAGATAAGGCTTGTCAAGCTAATGGGACGGTAATTTCCAGGGTCGGTGGGGGCACTGCCTTTGTGGAGTGGGACCACAGTTGCTGTGTGCCACTCCCTGAGTATGTATCCAGAGGTGAGACTAAGATTAAACAGCTGTCCTAACTGTGGGTTTAATTCCTCGTTGAGTTCATGGAGCACACAGCCGGGGACACCATCAGGTCCCATGGATGCTGTGTTCTTTGCCTTGGAGAGAGCAGTTCTCACCTGGGCATTAGAAATGTTTGGGGGGCTACAATCATTTGGTATAGATATCTCTCCTTTAGGGGGGGGGGAAGTTTGCACTGAACCTGTCAGCCAGTATGTTGGCAATGTCTGTAGGATCAGTAATCTTCACATCATTTTGAACTAATTCTGAGCATATCTGGGAGTTTCCTCCTAGGTTTCTGACATAGCTGAAGAATGCCTTATGGTTGTCTTTAGAGTCCTTAGCTATTTTTTTCTCAAAATTAGCTTTGGATGATTTTATGAGAGCTCTTAGCTTTTTACTTATAGTGATCAGCAGTGTCTTACCTTTTAAGGATTTTGCTCTATCTTGTAGTAGCTTTCTCCTTTTGTTGTAGAGTTTGTTTATGGCTGGGGTCCACCAGACTGGACGCTTGCCTTTGGTACAAAGAGTCTTTGTTTTGCTTGGGATTGCCTGATCCATGCAGCCCTGCAGGTGCTGGTAGAAGGCATTTGTAAGTGATTCAGCGGTTTGAGTAATGTTTACCGCCGGCTCAAGGGCCTTAAAGGAGACCACACTAGTCTTTAGAAGTGTGAAGTCGGCTTTCGAGAAATTCTTTACTGTGGTCTTTTTTATTTCGGGTGGGGGCGGGATGAGGACCTCCAGCGAGATTAGTTTGTGATCTGATCTCACCAGTGAGGGGTATACTTCCGGCGTTGAACATTGTACTCCCATGTTCGTGATGATGAGATCAAGTATGTTTTCTCCTCTTGTGGGGACGGTGACTAGTTGTTCCATGGCATTTGAGTTTATGAATTCCAGGAACTTTTGGGCTAGAGTGTTTGGGCTTGAGTAGTGTTCCCAGTCTATGTTAGGGTAGCTGAAGTCACCTAGTATGATGGTGTTCGGAGATACATTTATCCCCTCCAGTGTTTTCAGGAAGGCCATATGAGGTTCCTGAGTTTGCGAGGGTGGCCTGTAACATGCTACAAATTGCAGAGCAGTCTTGCCTATGGTTAATTGCACCTGGATGGTTTCCGATGCATCATGCGTTGCCACCAATCTAGAGGTATGGGTGTCCTTGATGAATATGGATACCCCTCCTCCTTTCTTGGTATTGTCCGGGTTTTGGGGCTGGAACGCATGATATGAGGTAAAACTTGATAGTGCTGGGGTGCTCTCAGGAGCCTTGAACCAGGTTTCTGTCACAGCACAGACATCGATGTTCTCCATACTGAGAAGGGCCTCGAGTGCGTGCTTCTTGAGGTTGAGACTTCTGGCATTGAGCAGCATTACCCTTAGTTTTTTTTCTTTGTTGTGTTCTAGGGTGGTAGGTTTAGAATTTGAGCCTTGCCTAAAAAAGGCACTATGGGGGTGGCAAGAGCCTTTGCCAAAATCCGGAATCCCAGGGGTGACAAGTGCAAGCCGTCCCTTGTGAAGGGATCTGATTACCAGTGCCTCTCAACATCTTGTTCAGGTAACTTTGTTAAGGCATAGTTATTTCAGATAAGGTGTGGAATAAACTTAGAAATCTTTATCACGGAATGTCTAGCAACTTAATCAGGGCCTGTTTATTCTCTGGCTGAGGTAGCTGCAGTACTAACATAACTTTTTCTTTAACTGGTTTTATTCCTTCAGCTGTTAGAATGTTACACCTATATCTCAGTTCCCTATGGCAGATTTTATACCTGTTCTAATCTAATGCAAGATTGTAGTGTTTCAGTTTATTGGACTGACCCCATATATATAATAAAACTAACATAAGCCACCCTGGCCTTCAAGCCTCTGTCTGATAACTTTGTAAAACACTTTTGGAGCCGAATACATTCTAAATGAAAGTCTTTACGGTCTTTATCTTCCTATAGGTATATTTAATGTACGCAGTTTTGAATTTTCTTCTTTGCATCAGGCATAACTTTCACTACTTTTTAAATGTACAAAATGGATACCATTCTCTCTCTCTCTCTCTCTTAATAGCTCTCTTCAAATCTTACTAAATATTCAAATTTATCTGGCTTAATATCTGTAGTTATACTGCTGGACCCCATCAGTATTGTCATTAGATTTTGAAGTCACACCTTTGCACTCCATGTAAAGTAATGACTTTTCAATTATGTCCCTAAATTCTACATGAACTTTTGTGTTACACTTACTGCTTGTATTTTAACTGAATATGAGGTACATCCAGTAAACCATCCAGAACTGAAAACAAATCTCCATAGTCACAGAGCAATGCTTCATAACAATGTACTGTTATAGCTTGATATCAGCCAGAATGTGGAACAGCATATGTACCAGTCGACAGGCATCTCTCCATTTTGCCACTGCAGTCAGGAGGAAAGAGACTTCACCCAATGGTGGATCAATTTTAGGTCCATCAGCTCCTTGTGCCATCCTGGATATCCTCATGGATAACGGATATAATGACACAATAACAGATTATCAAACTGAAGTGCTCTTGATATTTGCTTGTAGTCAGCAGTAAATATACACAACTTCAGAAGTGGCATTTAAAATTAATATGTGAGCCTATATAGTGATATGATAAATGTGTGACACTAAACAAAACTGCAGGACTACAGCAACTGTAACTTAGTAAAAGCATCATTTTTTCAAATGTATTTTGAAAGGCACAAACACTCTCATTACAACATGCTAAAGACATACTGATGTAAACTGGGCAAACGTCAATATGAAAATTTAAAAACTGGCATGGCAATCTGTTTAAGAAATAAGGAAAAGTGGATTGGCCGTCTTACACTCCCAGTAAAAATGCATATTATAATAAAACTATGAAAACTAATGAGGTTTCAGGTGAAGTCCAAAGCACATTTCCTTCTTTTTCAAATTAAAGAAGAAAGCTTATTCAATTTGCAAACAATTCACAGTTTTTAAGTGTTGTTTTCACTGGCTGTTCACTGTGTTCTGATTACAGAAGGCACTGAAGAAAAACACACAATGAGTGCAAGTAGCACACCAGTCGTACTGAAGCAAATCTTTCAATTAGCTGGCTTTAGCACTAAAAAAATTGTTTTCTGCAGTGGGTATATTCTTTGGATTTTTATGAAGTCATTTTAGCAAGAACAAAGAGACGATTCACTGTTTGACGGTTAAGGTGTAATCTGATCTGTTCATCTTAGATCACATGCTGGACTTTTGGGTTTCCTTTTCTTTCTACACTCCTGGGTTAAGCTTTCTTAAGGAAGATGAGCAGTTTGATCACTACAGATTCATAGATTCATAGTAGGCTAACTGCCCCTGTGGGCCATTTTAAGCATAGCCAATAACCCCATATGATAATCAAACCCTGTACCTTGTGCCCGTAAGGTAAACACCTTAACCATTGTGCCAACCTCCCAACCATTTGATTCAAAATACTTTCTCTCTAGTTCCCTCATTTTGACAATGGGCCCCCCATTTGTCAAAAGCAGGTACTGTCCCTGCTTTCTGTGGTACACTGTAAAGTTGTATGAATAGAACACTGTAGCAAGGTCAACATCATCATCATTTTTGGAGGGATGACATCTTCTACCACTGGGGTACAATGGTGGAATCCTTTAAATTATTGCAATGACTTAATCTACTGAAACGGACCAATTCTTACAATCTTTTATGGCACTGCATGCTTAGTCGAGGGCATGGTCACCAGTTTCAATAACTTAATTTTTCGTATCCCATGCAACAATGTCTCCAGTCAAGGTTAACATTTCTACACCCCTGCAAAGGCCAACCTGAGCAGAATGATTCACCTTCCTGAATTAGTGTTTTGCTAGCACCATTTTATGCCATCTGAAAGTCACTCTCCATGCTGTTGCCATAATCTTCCCACACCAGAGCTTTCACTTAAGTAATTGCTGTAACTAATGCTTTGCTAGCATTTTGGTACCTATCAAGTACACCTTAAAGCTGGTGCAACCACAGCACAGAAGATTTCATTCTTTAACATGATGGCTTTCTTCACCACTGATACCCACCAGGAGGTCGTACTACACCACCATGGCAAGCACAGTGACCACCATCTATCAACAATGTCCTGCTGTTATCTCGACTATTAAGGTCTTGAGCACTCAGATTTCACATTCCTCAACTCCCTAGGTATACAGTGGAAGCTTTTCTGCAGGTGCAAGCAGAGCTCATCATGCACAAAAGAACCAATTAGGCATTCCCAGGATACCTTCACTAAAATCTAGCCCCACTCCATATAGGGATCATGTGACAGACTGGCACATCTCATGGCCACTGTGCCCAAACATATGAACTCAGGTCTGACTGCAAAACTGCAAGGCTGATCATCAGCCTTTGGCCAAGGGGTATTGTGGTACCAAGTAAACTTATGAACATCTTTTTTCAGACAAAGTGTTTTATTTATTTATTTTACAGACAAAGCATGTGATTACTACAGAAAACCGAAGACAATTAATCATATGGATTCAGATAACACAAGTAATCCCCACCCCCATCATGCCCCTCCAGGTAGCACCACCATTCTACATATCGACACTCAAATCTCCTATATGAATTACAAAACCAATATGTGCACCCTATCAAGCATTGCATTCATTGTCTTAAAGTGCATCAAATGACCTGAATGGATTTGTTATGAACGTTTGAGTTGCAAATTGATGAGAAACCATGATTCTGAATAAAAATGGCAAAACAAAAAAAAAACCAACATGAAGAAAAATTAACCTGTAAGCATCTTCGGCAAGGGAGTCAAACCCCCCTGCACCCCCATGACAGGGAAAAGCACTTATAGACTTATATATACCAGCTCCATTGTTGCACAAACGTAGAAGGGAGAATTCTCCAAAATTTAAGATTCAGTATCACACACACAGACACACACATACACACACATATATACACACACACACACACACACACACACACATACATACACACACACACACACACACACACACACACACACACACACACACACACACACACACACACACTTGCACGCACACATGCATGCACACACACACACACACACACACACACACACACTCACACACACAAACTGCTCTGGCAGTGATTTCCTATAAAAGACAGTTTTTGGCATTTTGTACTTTGGGGACTTAAAAATTGTGGAATTGATGCTTTGGGAATTTCTGACTCATAGTATAGCTATGCCATTTGATTAGCTGCTAGGTGTACACACACATACATATATATATATATATATATATATATATATATATATACATATATATAGATATAGATATATATATATATATATATATATATATATATATATATATATATATATATATATGTGTAGAAACAGAAAGCAATGAATGTAGAAACAGAAAACAATGATTTTCCTTTCTACAGCCCAGAGTCTCATTGAGGCAATCCTGTTTAGTGACACAAACTGTAAATAAACAGTTCTCAGCTGTATGAGTATCCTCATACCTTCCTAGGCCTCAGCAGAGCAGGATACGACTCCTGCTCAACAAGTGTGATTACAATCTTAGTATGAAATGTATGAAATATGTCAAATTAACCAATATGATACATTTAAACCTCCTGCATAAGCTCCCACAGCTTCACCAGCAGGGTGGTGTCATTTCATATCTGAAGAGCCTAGTTTCCATTGTTAGACTCAAGTAAATATTATCCTTCCTTTTTTGCCTCTTGATGAGATTGCATTTGACCTCCATCCTGCACATCTCTGGTGAGCCCACAGACCAGTTTAATGAAGCCTTTCTGGTCTCAGCCCAGTTGTGCTACAAGGGCCACCAAAGCATTAAACTTTTCCAGCAAACACTAGCCTGGGTTTGTGCAATGGGTTGTCTCAGAATTTCTGCTCTGTATGTTGTTCTTTAAGTGAAACATCACATGAGATATTCTGTAGCACCATCTGTCTTGTCTCCTGTTCACACACTAGGTTTTCCAAAGGTGATGCTACCAAGTTCATAAACTTAATTTAAATCTATTAATTTGTTATTTTGTTCACTAGTACATTACCTGACAGTCTTTGAGTGCCTTTCTTTTTGCTGTTGGCTATAAAAACCGCTGTTCCTAAACTTTTGCACGTTCTTGCCCTGCTTTTTTATAGGACCACCACATCCTACTCAGTTTCAATAATAATTCATATGCTATTTCATTACAGTCTTCCTCAAACCCTTTCCGCCACTGACAGGATCGTCTCCAAAATGGTGCCTGCTTTTCTGAAACTCTCATCCTCCAGGAACTGGCAGCTGTCCCTGTCTAATTCCATTTAAGTTCTCAGTGCATGCAACCTAAAAGTATAACATCTAGAGGTGACTGGATGAATAAAAACACTGTTACAAGACATAGAACTACAAGCCTTACATGACCTGCAGGGAAACGTGCCATATCTAGCTATTCCATTATGTTCCTTTCTAAAAGGTTTATAACAGAGTTCTCTTTTAAGCGACAAATTATTTCTAAAAATAAAGTTGGGTACGTCCACAACCTCCCTAGTTCTATCATCGAAATGTAGAATAGACCAATTCTGCTTTATAACATCACAAACTGATTGTATATTATTACTATGTATCCAGAACTGTTACAAAGGTAGCGGAGCAAACAAGTAAACTCGAAGCTCTTTAAAAAGTCAGTAAATAATTTATTTATAATATCCAGTAAGTGCTTTCGCTTAAAAGCTTCATCAGACTGTTGCAATAAAATTTTTAAGAGTGTCTTATATATAAATTCAAAAACTTCAGAGCCAATAACAATAGTATGTGCATTAAGGGAATCAGTTCTTAAAGGCACCACACATCTTTCCCATATAAATATATATGAAAACACAATGAAACATCGACAATTACATACAACAATGAAACACGAAATGATGTTTCATTGTGTTTTCATATATATTAATATGGGAAAGATGTATGGTGCCTTTAAGAACTGATTCCCTTAATGCACATACTATTGATATTGGCTCTGAAGTTTTTGAATTTATATATAAGACGCTCTTAAAAATTTTATTGTAAGAGTCTGATGAAGCTTTTAAGCGAAAGTGCTTACTGGATATTATAAATAAATTCTTTACTGACTTTTTAAAGAGCTTCGAGTTTGCTTCTTTGCTCCGCTACCTTTGTAACAGTTCTGGATACATTTTATTTCTTGTTTTGGAACGGAGCATTTATCCTGTGGGTGTTCTGTGTTGTTACTTTGACATTATATTATTATTATATTTCAAAGAGAAATCACATCCAGGTTTATTGGGGTTGTAGGTACGAGAATGGATATGATGTATGTGTAAATAAGGTTTACCTGTGGTGTTTCTGAAGCTATTCACTTCATCCAGCTTATTCTTTACATCAGTCAGGTGGTAAACTCTAGTAACAAATTCATCTGTTAGAATAGTAGTAGCTTGTGTATAATCAGTATTTCCAGTGTGAAGTCTGGACAGACGTAGGACATGTCATTTCAAAACATTATTAAAAATGCTGCTGGGGTGCAGACAGTGTATCCATTCTTGTACCTACAATGTACCCAGTCACCTCTAGATGTTATACTTTTAGGTTGCATGCAGATTGTAAGACAGAGAATCTAGTAGACTTAGCCAGATGTGTAGGATGTGATTCATTCTACATAGGTAAGACTAATAAGAAATTAAAAAAATGTATATTACAACATTTAGGAGACATATTATAAGGAAGAACTGTCTCAATGCTCTCTATAAGCATAGTAGAACTAATATTGGACATTCATTTAAATTTACTGCTGTGGAAACTATAAGTGAGGGCCCTAAGGGTGGGGATATCATCAACAAAACAGAGTTATTGGAGATGAAATGGATAGCAGCCTTACAGGCACATAGATCACCAAGACTTAATTATACTATACCTTTAAAGCCAGCCTTGAAGGCTCGGCCTTTGCATCATTAATTGCTAGTGTTTCATGATTGGTATTTTTCTATTTTAAATATGTGTATGTTTTAGTTTGATTTTATAGGATCTGATGAAGCATATTTTGTGAAAGCGCTAATCCTTTTTATAATAAACCTGCATTTTTAAATGTTTTCTTGCCTTGGAACTTTATGCTTTTAACCTTGGTGGCTGGACTGACATTTCTTTTTATTGTTGTTGTTTTCTGTTGCAGTTCACCCTTTAGTCATTAGTATTGTTGTATTTTTTATATATGTATTTAAACTTATTAGAAACACTAACCATCCAACCCAATACTATATTTATGGATGAATTTAATTAATGCACTTTTAACTCAGAATCCTATACAACACCAAACGTACAGGCACAGAGATTCCTGGATTTTGTAAACACAAACTCCCTGGACCAGATAGTCATTACACCAACCAGGGGAGCAATCACACTGGATCTGGTTCTAATTAATATGGGAGAGTACTGCACACCCCCAACTGTAATGTTTTCCCTGGTAAGGTCAGACCACAAAACGGTCTCATTTTGAACTAAAAATAAAACCTGGACCCCCCCCCCCCATCAAAACCTGGAATATTCAGGAACTACTCTAATGCTAACTTTCTGTTATTAAGTGATAGCCTGGCAAAATATCAAGCCTCCATAAACTCTGAGAACACTGCTGCCTATGCAAAACTGTTCACAGAAACCCTGTATAAGCATGTTAATAGCTGCACAGAGGCAGCTGTATCCACCAGGAAGAAGTACAGAACTAACTCAAAAATCAAGCTACCCTGGTGGAATAACAAAATCAATAGGTTTTATATCAGAAGGAAGAAAACCATGGCAACAATTAGGAGGTGTAGCACCCAGCAGAGTAAAAGCACTCTCATCAAACTAAACAAACAACTCAGAGGACAAATAAAGTCTACCAAAGCCAAATTTGAGGTAAGTTTGGCCAACCAGGCCAAGGATAACCAACAAAGCATTCTTTATCTATGTCTGAAACCTCAAAGGCAATATGTAGTTATTTGCAGAGCTCATTGTAAATGGAGCCACCTATACTGAGCCAGAAGATATAGCAAACCTTCTGGCTGATAAATTCAGCTCCAACATTACCCCCCCCCCTCAACCTTCCCTCAGGAAATACCATCAACTATCACTCCACCACTATCACTATGGAATAGGTCCTTAATGCTCTCTTTAAGGCCAACGACACTGCATCAAATGGGCCCAGACAGTATCCCAGGATGCCTTCTAAATAGTATGAAACATGGCCTATCAGGGCCTTTGGAATTACTATTTAACTGTAGCCTCAAAACAGGCTTTGTGCCTCATGATTAAAGAACAGCAACAGTCATCCTTCTGCACAAAGGTGGGCCATCTACAGACCCATAAGTCTCACTAGTCTTGTATGTAAAGCCATGGAAAAATTATCATGGAAATAAATGATCAGTAGAGATATAGTAAACCACTAGACACTGGAGACAACCCAGTTTAGTTTTGTCAAGGGCAGATCATGCCTACTCAATGTGGTAGACTTCTTTGAAGATAATCAAAGCAGTGGATGAGGGTAAAATGATTCACGCTGCCTACCTTGACCTGCCCAAGGCATTGACACAATACCCCACTCGGGCATTGTTGACAAGCTCAAGAGGTTAGGTACAAACTCATATGTCACCTGGTGGTTAGCCATCTGGCTCACAGACTGGATCCAGGAAGTTAGAATTGGGGTGTCCACCTCTACAAAGATGCCAGTCACAAGTGGAGTCCCTCAGGGATCAGCCCTCGGACTGCTCCTTTTTTGCATTTACTTCTCAGAATTCAAGGCCAATGTCAGTGGTCTCTGGCTGATGATTGCAAAATAAGAGCAGTTATTGAATCCCACACTGACAGAAATGTTCTCCAGGAGGGGCTGACACAGACAAACAACTGCTGTCAGAGACATAGACCAAAACTAAATGCCAAGAAATGCATAATGATATCCTTTAAGAAGTCATCCACCCCTGATAACTGTCATATAGACAAAACCCACCTTAGAGTTGACCTAGTAATCCGGGACTTAGAGATACACATAGATAGATAGTAATCTAGCCGATGACCATCATGTGTCTACAGTAGTGAGGAAATCATTTTATGTTGTGCAACTTATAAACAAAGGTACGCCATCTCAGTTCAAGGAAGTCATTGTTCCATTGTATTCTGCATTCATCAGACCTGTCAGTGAGTACAATGCTTCCTTTGGTATGTACCTAACCAGGCATATCCAACCACTGGAATGTCCACAGAGGTTCCTCACTAAAAGAATACTGAGAGTAAGTAAAATTTCGTATGCAGACCGCCTCAAGGCCCTATCTTTGTATTCTGTCTCCTACATGCTTTTGAGGGGAAATCTATGCCTGGCATACAGAGCATTGTCAGACCCCACTCTGATAGATCTCCTGCATATCCACAAAACAAACAGCACTAGAATTACCTGTTCTAAAGACTTAAATCTTGCATGTATAAAGAGGACCTGCTGGAGAGACAGGTATATATCCCAGAGACTACCTCATCTATGGAACAGGCTCCCCATCCATGTGAAACAGAGTTTCTCCCTCACCCAATTCAAGTGAAACTTGGATTGTTGGATGGGGAACAGGAACATCATCCCTGGTTTGGCACCTATGTCTCTAATGGCTCTAATGGACACAGGCCACTTGTAAATTGTTCATCTCCCAGGCCCCTGCTTGTAAATGTTTCATCAACCAAACCCCTGCTTACACTTATTAAGGGTATCAGAACTTGACAGAGATTTTGGATGCATGGCTAGGCTTAAAAAAGCCCCTTGTGGTCATTATTCTAGTAAACACCTATGAGCCTATGAACTTATGATGTGCAAATCATAGGTGAACTGCACATCACAGTAGTAAGCTGCTGCTTATTTTGTATGGTGGAATTCTCCCCTTTTAGTCACACTCTCACACACATGTACATGAACAAGCACACACACGCACACACATAGACACACACACACACACACACACACACACACACACACACACACACACACACACACACACACACACAATTACCTCTATAGCCATATATATAAACATCTATGAGCACACTTTGTGACACAGAAGCAATCCAAAGGAATTGAAGTGTACACAAAACACATGCAGCTCTGGTATTATAACTATTAATATTAACTTAATTCACCATAGAAGGGATGGTTGTTGTGTATTTGAAGATTGGGGTGGGGGAGGAATGATGGGTAATGAAATTACGTATCAAGGAGAGCCTGGGTTGGATGTTCAATAAGTGAACTGGAGGGGTATACATGGAGTATGGGGACAATATAAAAAGGACACAAAACAAGAACCATTCTCATCCATAATGCACCCTGTCAGGTCACATTGCTACACTTAATTCCACAAACATATGAACATTAACATGTATCATACATATGTACACCAACTGACTGTCACATTTGTTTTCAGTTGTGAGGAATGCCCATAGTAAAATGTATATTCTAAACACCATAACATTTGTACATATCTCAGATGCCTTAGTGGTAAAGTCAGTGACTGTGGTTTTCATGGTCCTGAGGTCAAGACCTGCAAGGGTTGTTCATTTATTTTGAGGGCCAGAATAAGGGCTGTTGGATGCAGGTTGATTAAAGCACTTTTAAGCAGTTGTAAGCGGGTTTGCGTGGGTTTGCGTGATGGTAAGCGGTGCTTAAACACGGTTGAATGGATAAGCGCTTCACAGGTTTAACCTTTGCTTAATGTGAATACCATATCATGGAGACCAAGGGCAAACCTGCTTACAACTGTTTAAATGTGTGTTAATCACACTTTCCCTACCAGTGCCTGCTCTGAGAGGTAAAATAATAACCACTTCCAGGATTAGAACCCGCAACCATGTACACCATCCTCAGAGTAACCTACCGCTAAGCTACCTGAGATGTACCTATGCCAGTTGTGTATTCAGACAGGTTAAAACACAAAAGGGAGGATTGTGTGGCAATAGGACAAACCACCATGTACCCAATGAAGGTGTATGCAATATATATATATATATATATATATATATATATATATATATATATATATATAAATAGAGAGAGAGAGAGATACATATATACATGTCGATATATAGTGATATACATATATATATATATATATATACGTAGATATATAGCTAGGTTAAAAACATCTACACATCTATGGAGGTGCATATAAACGTATGCAATAATATATATTATATATATATATATATATATATATATATATATATATATATATATATATATGCATACATGTGTATATACAGCATCTGAAGTGTTCAAATCTGAGTATAACATGGACCATAGCAATCACACATTCTGCCACCCCCAAACAATATGAACATAACATATGATGAGTATATGCCAATACACTATTACAAATATGTTCTGTGGACATGAGCCAAATAGGGTTAGTCACCAACACAACTACAATGACTGCAAATAGCCATGACAGAAATACACAGACATCTTTCATTCAGCAAAAATTTATTGCATTCCTATGTATTGCCAAAAGGATTCAAGGACTAACATTACCTGCATGCTATACAGGAATCATTTAACAGTGCCTTAATGAATCAGCCTGCAGTTACCATAGTATTAGTCCACTAATGGATAGGTGTTCACATAGGGAAAGAACACCCACACACATATAGAATATGTATAAACGCAGTTCCTACACACCTGCATCTGCTATGTACACCCACCAACATCTCCCCCACACCCAAACTAATTACAACAATACATACTGTCATACCATAACCAATTATTCACCCACTGTATGACATCTGATGAAGCCTTAACATACCTGGACAGAGACACATTAACATGACCTTATGTGAAATAGTTGTTATACAATTGAACAGCTGCTGATGTTACAGGGTTTGTTTGTACTAATCCTGTTTCAGAGGGTTGAAAAGTAATTACACCAGGAAGTGTTACCAATTACTGATTATCAGCACAGTATGATACACATTTACACCAAACTAAAGATGTCTGGTGAGCACACTGTAAACCCCCTAACATTATAGGCATAGCCATACAGCCTTGAGCTGGTCAAACATCCTGGCCAGACTGAAACATATGCAGAAGTATTAGCTACAGACAAACCCTGTACAAGTGGCAATGTTCAGAAATATAACAACAGTATTCACATTTAGACCAACTCTTCTAGGCATTACACACAATATATTTGTGTTTGTCTCCATACAGCTGTTGCAATAGATTTCAAACAACACTTCCAGGCTGTCTTCCTCACAAGTAAGGAAAAGGGACAATGCCCAAGTGGAGTACTCAATTATACTCCACTGTTGCCATGGTATTGGCTAAGGGAGTAGCTGCACAGCTGATGTGCATGTAATTAACTACTTTGGAGCACCAACTGGTGATCAGGATAGCACATGTTACTGATCTCTAACTATAAAAGGATGTCTTGTCACACATTCAAACCATCTGTATCTACCTGCAGAATAGTGCAAAATACCCAACAGAAGATTGAAACACAAACCGAAAACGATTAATATACCAGTCAATAACACCTCCAATTACTAAGGTATGTATAAGATTTAGTATGTCTGAGTATGTAGTACCTGTTCTGTAATAATTTCAGTGTAATCAATGCATATAGTGGAAATAGCTATCTGTAGCGATGTATTGTTGAGCAGTAGTAATGCTTGTAGTATTCTATGTGTGTGCTGCTGCAGGTCACAAGGCAAACTCCTCATACACTGCAAGGGATGATATATATATGGGCTTGGAATTCACCAATTCTTTTCCAGACACTGTCAGTGTCAGGGTTGGTCCAACAAGTATGTGCTATAACAAGGGATAATATATGCTGATATATTGTAACAGTAGACATATGTATGGTAGTATTAGTGAGATGCATATGTCAAAGGTGGGCTTACTGTGCACATATGATTTGCTTTGTGGGATATTGTGCCAATAACTGTGTAATGTACAGTATTTTAGGCAGATCTGTATTCCATTTTACATAGCATTTCCGTTATGTTATGCAAACATTAGTTATGTCTATTGGCAATTACAATACTCAATAACAGGATACATATGGCTTGTATTCATCTGACAGTTTAGCAGCATGATAGCAAAGAAAATTGGAAGAGCTAGGTAACTATCCATGCACATAAGACATGTAATATCCACCTCTCTAGTATCGTTTGCAAGCAATAACAGCTGTGCATGTGTACATGTTGTGCAAATGTGTAGTGACCTTTGTCACAGGGCTGGGCCAAATGGCTATGTGCACACCTACATAGAGTGAATATTGAGAGTAGAGACACACTGGTTGAGCTTTCAGGTTTGTGTAGCCTAACCTCTCATTGCCAACCTAACAGCTGCTTGCAAATACTGATGTAAGGTTGTGCACAGTACTGGTAATGAAACAGGTTGCATATCATCTTTAACTCCAGTGTTACATCTGCAGTAGGAGTATAAGATGTAGGAGACTGCTGCCCATGTGTAATAGCTGCTTCATAGGTGATGGCTTACACTGTCTGATTATATCCTGATCATGTTGATAGTGGCAGCAGAGTCTATTGATGCTTGACTCTGTTTGGAGAGTGGGTGTCTGTGTCCAACAGAGCTCATGGTTCTGGTGGATATGTGAGTATATACCCAGAAAAGGATACAGATCTGTTGACACTTGCATCATCTGTAATCAACTATCAGGATGTGATGTGCTCCTCAGAGGATTGCTGCTAAAGGTAGCTACTATGTTTCTGTAATAGCCAGTGTTGTCACGTCCATAACACAAATATTTACTTGTGAGCATCACTGTCTAAAACAACTTCATAAGCAATAAGTAAACCAAATACAGTACTTGGTACTGGTAGTACTGAATGCTCATACAGGCATGCCCACTAGTCAGCTACTGGTGTTTACTAATGTCAGCTTTGTGTATGTGGCCATCCTGTGGGGAATGTAATCTCTATGCCATGTACACTGCCAAACTCACCTAACACCACACCCCACACATTGTCTGGGATGCGGCTACAGGGTTAAGCTGGAGGGCAGTCCAGTCTTTAGCCATGACTGGACAGTCATAAGGTGTAGGTTAACACATGCATCTCATCACCACAACCAACACATACACTTACCAGAACACAGTAAGGACACCCACACATACCACCAGAAATCACACACATTCACAGAGGCTTCTACGTATCTTGCCAAGCAAGAGCCCTCCCAAGCTGGAATAGACAGACAACAAAATACACAAACTGTATGACATAGTTTGCATAATTGTGCCACACCTCAGAACATGTGGCCAGAAATATGCCCAACAGTACACATTTGTGAATGCAAACTCTAGCATTATGTTACACACCAAGCTATACAAGGGCATACATACTGTCAGATGCCTGTCTGCCATGATTAGCCACATACCCATACACTAAGACCACCTTTTGAACTATACACATGGCTCTGGCATATTCCATGTTGTTGTGCAGGACTTGTGATGCAGTAGCCTGGACTGCATGGAAACACACATGTAGGAACTGTCAGGTCTTGTAACCCATACAGGTATGTCCCAAGGCCTGGGTAGCATTCTGCCATTGACCAGAATTATACTGCAGTACAGGAACAAAAGGATTGTATTCACAATTGTCTGATGTACTGGTGTAATTCAAAGGGTATCCAGTATCTCTCTGCCTGGGATAACATGGTTGATAGACCATGATGCTTTGCCAGACAGGGCCTGCACCTGTCACCCCCTGGGAATCTGGATACTGGCTAGGGCTCATGCTTCCCCTATAGTGCCTTCATCATTCAAAGTTCAAGTGAAAGTCCACTGCTGTAACAGGGACAGCCAAGCAATAAACTGCGGGTCTCGCTACTCAATGATACATGTCAGAAACTCAATATGGACTCACTTACGTCAATCCTTAACATGGAGAACATATCTGTGCAGTGACTGAGATATGGTTCAATGCTCTGGAGAGCACCCTTGCATGACCATGTTATAACACATATCTCACCTCTTGGCCATTATCCTTTATTGGAACACATAGGCCACAGGTGTTTCCATATTCCTGAAGGATATGTACACCCACACGCTAGTTGCACTTGCATAACCTCAGATGCATTATGCTGAGCAACTACCTTTGTGCCAAAGTGGAATGCAAATTGCATCTTGTGACAGATCACCTACCATGCCTCAGAAATCCTCCAACTGTCATCTTGTGCTGTAATGGGGAATATTAGGTATGAGACAGAAAACCATAATAATGGCTACTCTCAACTATCCCATTATGAACTGGGAAGACTCCTCATGTACCAACACCTGTGCTCAATGAATATCAGATTTCATCAACCCCAATGACCTGGATCACCATAATCACACAAACAGGGCCAACAGTATGCTACACATAGTCAGTCTCCAAAGCCAATGTTATGCTTCTTAAGAGCAAAGTGGTGACTGTAATGGCACCCATGCAGATGGACAATGCATGTGCAAATGCTGAATCCTACAGAAATGCACTTTACGCACTCACATAAGTGCAGTGATTCTGCCACTGAAACAGAACCAAGATTCAACCAGACACAAACAGGAAGACAAACTGGTGGTACCCTGCCTTAAACTGTACCACAGAAGGTAGTAACTGTTGCAAGAGTGAACACACATGAGTGGAGGTGATCCCTGGTCAGCCTCAGTAAGATACAGATACACCATATAAAACCCCACAAAGCTACTGTGAAACTAATCAGCCACATATTATGAGGCCAACCACAGAGCATTCTATAGCTGTGTCATGAATCATAATGGCAACAACAAGACCTTCCGTGCTTCACAGCACTATGACATGAGAAGTACTGCACCTACACAAATAGCACCTGTTCATCCAGATAGGGTCTTGGATAACCTAAACCTACTCTCACCCCCCCAACAGGTATACATATTTATATATCCATGTACACTACAGAGCCCCTGTAATAACAACTGTGCAGGTAGAAGCTGCACTCTCTAAAGCCATACATACAGCTTGCATGGGACCTGTCAACATCCCAGGGTGTATCCTACACAAATGTCAGAACAGTTTGCTCTCCACATACACATCATGTTCAATCATAGCTTCATGTCAGGCTGTGTACACACTGAATGGTGCACAGCAACAGTTATCACACCCTACAAAGGGGGAGACACCACTGATAATGGGAATTAGTGCACTACTACCCTGCTAAGTCTGATCTATAAGACCATGAACCTTGATCAACTTATTTGATGTAGTCAGTACAGATGTAGATGACAGTAAGGTTGATTCATGCAGCATATAATGACCTTGCCAAGTCTTAGGACACCATTACCCATACTGTGTTCCAGCTACACTCAGTAAACTAAGTGTATATTCCTATGTCAC
The DNA here is from genome assembly GCF_019279795.1 of Protopterus annectens. Lineage (NCBI taxonomy): Eukaryota > Metazoa > Chordata > Ceratodontiformes > Protopteridae > Protopterus > Protopterus annectens. The sequence goes on along the minus strand of NC_056741.1, from coordinate 1,248,176,606 downwards.
AGGAGTGGTTGGCAACTGGACTGCCGGCAGAACCAACACTACAGAAGGTGTCTGACTAATACACGCACATCAAACCAGTGCCAGCTACAGTAATACAGGGTTAATTCCTGGTACTCCCCCTCTTTGTTATCTATACCACACAGACTAATACAGAAAGCATCTGCCTATTGAAGTTTGCAAATGACTATTAACTAGGAGCAATAGTTGACTCAATGAGTGCTGCAGTCAACATACAGAAGGGTTTTTGTAAGTCAGATGTGTGGTGTGTGATGTATGGCCACAGTCAGACAGCTAAGTATTGCATTGTCATCCCCTTTGTTAAAAACCCTGTACCCATGAACTACCACCTAGACAGCGGTCAACATAATGGAAACTGTGTGTATGGGATGCAGCTGAACAGTAGTCCTTCCTTTGATAGTTGCTTCACCACACCAGTCAGGTAGTTGTAAATGACACCCCTAATCATGACAGGGTGCCATCCATGAATATAGAGATCATTGTTCAGCCATACTCAACACTCAAGTGACCCATAATAGATCACATATTTCCTTTAAGGGTTATTGGCCATGCTCAGATGGCCTACATTGGCCTTTCCAATCCCTAGCTGCACTATGTAGCATGATGCCTACCCTGAATAAAGCCATGTCCAACCCAGAGATGTTGGACATGCTACACATGCACATCCTGATTTCAAATAAACACATACTTCATGGACATCCACCTTTCTAGTACAAGGATCACAACATGCCTGACAGATTCCTGTCCCATACACCTTACATACTCCTGCCATACTATGCAACCCTGTCCAGCAAAGCTGCACATTGCCCCTCTTTGAGACATGGTGTGATGACCACATGGCAAATATATCAGTAACCCTGTGGATCAGGTCTGTGGCTCTGCTTGAACTAGCCACTGAAACTTATCTCTCTGTTGGCTACAGCTAGGTTACCTTTCAGCCTAGGCTCATAAATGGCCCAGGGCAGATAGCCTACTAGTTCACTATGACCATACATGCTATAGTTGATATCTAACCCTGCAAATACCATCAAGATAGCCATTGTCCCATGTGTTTCACATGTGCAACACAGGTAATACATGGCAGGATGCTACACTGCTGTACAGTGCCATGTAGATGTATATGGCAAAACACATACATGTAAAACTTTCCGTGAACAAGTCTGCAGGGTCACAGGTCATGTCCCTTAAGGATGTGTGTGACTATATATGTGACATATACACAGCATTAAGGTCTATTGCAGGCATGTGCTGATAGGTAAAGACACCAGTACAGGCTAACAGACATGCCCACATCAAGACAACATCCACATGGAGTATGAGCAATGTCATCACTTGACACTCACATATATGGTGATAACATCAAATCATCAGTAAGTGACAAATGTGTGTGAGTTAAACATGTCAGTGGTGTTAGTGTCATGTAGATTTACAAATACATATTTGTAATCTTAATAAATGTGATACACATGTATGTTCAGCTGTACTTCTGTACTTCTCTGTGAGTTGCTGTCACCTGTCTCCATCATTATATCTTCCAGGTATGCCATGTGCCAGGCTGCCACCATACACCCACTTGAAGGATGAGGTCCTCATTCCATACCTCCTCGACAACCATGAAGCACTCTTCAGCCATGTGCCACAGGATGCACATCAGCAGGATGCCCAGTGGGAGGAACTTCGCAGGAGGGTAAATGATGTTGGCGGCCACAAATGCAACTATCATCAGGTGCGCCAACACTGCACCAACCTCATTAGACAGGCAAAACAGCGTGCAAATGCAATCGCCAAGGAACAAGGTGCAACAGGTGGGGGGGCCACTCACCCAGCCCCCCACTCACACATACCGAGGAGCTACTGGCCAACCTGGGGACACCTGCAGAACTCCATCCACAAGCTTTAGCTGGTATTGTGGAGGTGGGTGTCTCACAACCACTGAGCCTTGAGTTGCCTGGTAAGTCACTACTGCATATATAACACAACTATATTTCATATAGTTACATGTGTTACTGTACAATATGTAATGTAACATTATATGCAAGGCATGTATGCACACATGCCACATACTATAGTTTGCTACTGTATGTATGCACAGATGTGCATACTCCATAGTATAGTCTACTGTACCTACTGTACTGGCTTATGTGCTAACATGCACATTGCACCCTGTAATTATCACACAGGTGTGTATAATGATTTTACTGTTGTGTCACTCCTATTTAGGTTCAGCAGGCATTTTGCAGTGACAGCAGCCTGTTGCAGGTGAGATTGTTATTATTTATCAGGCTTGATAATGCACAGTTCATATTAATTGCATGCTATCTGCCATGCGGCCATTTAACACACGTACACATAATGTATGGTGGTCCTGTTAATATATACAGGTCAGACCTGCAATGCATCACAGTGGTTACCCATGTGGAATAATTGAAGATTATACGAATCACCTACACTAAACCTTACAAACTGTCATTGCCAGATGTGTGGACAGCTGTGAATACAATGGTGGAGGTGTGGTTCACTGTAGGGACATGTACTACAGATCAGCATTACACATGTGGGGAATACAAACAGTACTATAAACAGAGCATATGTGTGAACACACTCTAAATGTTTTGGAGCTGCAGTATGACCAGCCCACAGGATTCGCCCTTGTGGATTATACCCTTGCTATGAATGTCACACAATGTCATGTGCTATCTGACATATCCATGACATTTAGTGGGCTGACTGCAACACTGATTAACTACCCTGCAAAACATATCTCACATCTCAAACATACCACCCTTTGTCTGCATAACCCTGTCCTCAGTGGAGCATATGACATCTATGGGTGTATGGGTTCATAGGTTGGTACTAGGCTAGCTACCCGAAGGCATTTATAAGCCTAGCCAGAATATGTTGGCTTTCGCCGACCCCTTAGATTAGTTCCCTGTGCCTGTGTCCAGCAGAGCCACTGAAGTGATCCCCGAGGTAAACTTTCTGTTTCCCATCCACTCGTCAAGGTTTCTTTTGAAGAGTGTTAGCGAGGAGCTCTGCCTAATGTAGATTGGGATCTTGTTCCAAAGCATGGGAAGTCTCTGGGACAGGAATCTATCCCTCCAGCATGTCCTATTTATTGTTGTGGTGAGGTTTAGATCCCTAGAACATGTGGCTCGAGGGGATAAGGTTTTCTTTAGGTGGAGCATGTCCATCAATTCTGGGTTGGACATGGCCTTGTATGTCAGGCAGAGATCACCTCTGAGTAGGCGGTACGCAACTGAGTACAACTGGAGTTTCTTCAGTCGAGCTGCATAGGGCATCTGTTTGAGGCCAGTGATCCTCTTGGTGAGGTACATCTGTGGTCTTTCCAGCTGTTGCAGGTGTCTTGTAAGGTACATCCCAAATGGGGGTGTTGTACTCTATGATGGGTCTGATGAGTGATGAGTAGAGGAGCACAATGACCTCTTTTGATCTGGATGTGAACCCTTTTGTGATTAGGTGGACCACATAGAAGGATTTTCTAACCATTTTGGCAATGTGATTATCAAAGGTGAGATTACTATCTACTTGGGTCCCCAGATCCCTTATTATGTCTTCCGTATTTAGGGGACTATCACCTAAGTGGTAGTTTGTGGGTACTTTGTTTTTTCCAAAGGGGATGACTATGCACTTTTTGGCATTTAGCTTGAGGCCATGATTTTGACACCAGTTATCCATCTCAGTGAGACCCTTTTCGAGAATGTCTGTGTCAGCTGGAGAGTCAGTTATAGCCCCTAGTTTGCAGTCATCTGCGAACTAGGTCAGCCATAGTCCTCCTGTGTTTGCCTGTACCTCTGAGAAGTATATGCCGAACAGGAGGGGTCCTAGGACTGAGCCCTGGGGAATTCCACTTGTAACTGGTTTAGAGTCGGACCTAGCTCCTGCAACTCTCACCATGTGGGTTCTGTCCATGAGCCAGTTGGCAACCCATCTTGTGACATAGAGGTTTATGTTCTATAATACCAGAATGGGGAATGGTGTTGAAGGCCTTAGCGAGGTCTAGGTAGGCTGTGTGTACCACCTTTCCCTCACCTATAGCCTTGGTAACTGTCTCAAAGAAGTCCACCAGGTTTAGGAGGCATGATCTGCCCTTAACAAAGCCAAACTGGGTAGGGTCCAGCGTTTGGAGGTACCCAATGTCTCTGTTAATGAGTTCCATGATGATGTGCTCCATAGCCTTGCAGACCAAGCTAGTCAGGCTTATAGGGTGATAGTTCCCACGGTCTGTTGTGGCTCCAGCTTTGTTGAGCGTAATAACCATTGCTGTGCACCACTCTATGGGTATGTAGCCTGTGGAGAGGCTGAGTTTGAACAGTGTGTTTAGGTGAGGGGTTAGTTCATCTTTGAGCTTGTATAGGATGCAGCCTGGGACACCATCCAGTCCCATTGATGCTGTGTTTTTGGCTTTGGAGAGGGCTGTTTTAACCTGAGTGTCTGTAATTTCAGGGATTCTACATTCTTCTGGTTATGGTTATGGGCCCTGTTGGGTGTGATAGGGGGGTGAAGTTTGCGCTGAACCTGTCTGGCAGGATGTTGGCGATATCGGTCGGTTCAGTGTATTTTGCGTCATTCTGCACTAACTCCGAGCAGTTCTGAGTGCTGCCACTTAGATTCTTGACATTGCTAAAAAATGCCTTGTGGTTATCTTTGGAGTCCTTGGCAATTTTTCTTTCAAAGCTCGCCTTGGATGATTTTATGAGGGATCATAGTTTCTTGCTGATACTGATCAGGGATGTCTTCCCTTCTTGGGATTTTACTCTTTTCTGTACTAGCTTTCTCCTTCCATTGTATAGCTTGTTTATGGCAGGAGTCCACCAGACTTGTTTCCTTTTCTTGGTGGAGTGAGTCTTGGTTTTGCATGGGATGGCATGATCCATGCATTCTTGTAGCTGCCCGTAGAATGCATTAGTAAAGGATTTTGCAGCTTGGACAGTGTTATCCTTCGCCATGGGGGCTTTGAAACTTTCCACCTTGGTCTTAAGTAACATGAAGTTTGCTTTTGAAATGTTTTTCACCATGGTTTTCTTGTCCGGGGGTGGGGGCGGAATATGGATATCCAAAGTGATTTGTTTATGGTCAGATCTAACCAGTGAGTGGTTGACCTCTGGTATGGAACACTGGTCGCCCATGTTGGTGATGACCAGGTACAATATGTTGTCACCTTGGGTGGGAGTGTTGACCAGTTGAACCAGGGAATTTGAGTTTATAAATTCTAGGAAAAGTTGGGCAAGGGAGTTAGTACTTGAGTAGTTCTCCCAGTTAATGTTTGGGTAATTGAAATAACCCAATATTAGGGTGTTTGGTAGGACCTTTATGTTTCCCAGTGTTTCCAGAAATGCAGAATGGGGGTCCTGGGACATGGTGGGTGATCTGTAGAAAGCTACAATTTCAATTGCAGTTTTGCCCATTGTTGCACGTGGATGATCTCTGAAGCATTGTGCTGTGCCACTAACCTGGAGGTGTGGGTATCCTTGATGAATATGGATACGCCCCCGCCTTTTGTATTTTGGTTTGGGTTCTGTGGCTGAAATGTATTGTATGAGTTGTAGCCTGGTAATGCTGGGGTGCTCTCTAGAGCCTTAAACCAGGTTTCTGTTACTGCACATATAACGATTTTCTCCATACTGAGGAGTGCCTTGAGTGCATGCATTTTGAAGTTTAGACTTCTGGCATTAAGTAACATTATCCTCAGTTTTTTGTTATTTGTACTATTTACGGTGGTGGATTTGTCTTTTGAGCCTTGCCTAAAAAAGGCACTATGGGGGTGGCAAGAGCCTTGGCCAGTATTCGAAAGCCTAAGAGTGACAGGTGCAAGCCATCTCTAGCAAAGCAGCGTGGCTTGTCGAGCATGTCATCCCAGGCGGACAGACTCTGGATCCCCTTTGAATGACACCAGAAACTTAGCCAGTTGTGAAATCGAGAATTTTTTCTTTATACCTTGGTATCATTCTTTGTGAGGGCAGGATGCTACTCAGGGTCAGGGTCATACCGGCTTGGGCTACATGATCAGAGAGCTCTTCCATGTCTCACTTCATGTAGTCCAGGGAGGTACGGCTCAGGTCATTCACACCAACATGGACAATGACAGAGTCATATTTGTACATGTTCTGGAGTGACCTGAGTGCTTGTGTTATGTGGCGGATCCTGGCACCTGACAGGAGGCTAATAATAACCTTCTCCTTATTCAGCCTAGTGAGTGGGACGTCAGCGTGCCTGACTATAGAGTCACCTATTACTAGTATGTTGGGTATGTTATTTTGCCTTAAGGGCTGTGATTGCATGGCACACTGGTTTTGTGAAGTATGTGTTTCATGGTTTGTGTTAGGGGGTGGAGGTTGCTTGGATGTTTGCTTTGGAGGTCTCTGTTGGTTTTGCAGATTTTTATTTAGAGCCTCTGAGTATGTTTCCATGTATTTATGTGTGTTTTTTGCCGGTGCTGCTTTAATGGGTCTATGTAAGACTGGTGGTGTGATGCAAGTATTTCCCTTCTCCTCTTGACTGTCTGATCCAGTCTTCGGTTGAGAGAGCTTAACCTCTAGTTTGGCTGTATAACTGCATCTCTCGCATGTATTAGTGTTTGGTGGTAGGAGGAGGGGGTTGTCTATGTACATGAGGTACTTGTAGCATTGCCTCAAAATGCCCAGATTCACCAGTTGGACTGGAGAGTACACCTGAAACTGCCCTTTGGACATGCCTGGATAGATACAGTGAACTGTTTTACTGGATGGCTGGTAAGGTCGAATAGAGAGCCTTGTCCTTCTGTACACTACAGGTGCTTGCTATAAGTTTTGAGCAAGTGCCGGGCTAAAAAATGAATGGCTTAAGTTGAAAGTTTGTCTAGTTCCAGGGGATAAATTGAAGAGGAGACTTTGTGGAGCCGGGAATAGTTTTACCCTAGCTAACCGGCACTGCCTGGCATGCAAAACTGGGCACATACGGTATTTATAGCAGGGAAATGAAAGAGATAGAAATTAGCCGACAATGGCCAATAGACTACTAATTTATGGGCTGAAACCACTCCTTGATATATATATATATATATATATATATATATATATATATATATATAAATAACAATAGAAAACGAGCAAGCTGACTTAAACAAGTTACCCAATTAACCAGAGCCCTGTTCCAGCAGTCTTCAATCAGACAAGTTCTAACTGCACACCCCTGCTTACTAGGGTGCAGAGGAACCTTCTCCAAGAAAAGATGGCCTGGATCAGTGCTCAAGTTATACAAACAAAGCTAGATTCAGCAGGCCTGAATCTGGTCTATGCTACAGCAACAAGGCACACCAATTTCAGAAAGAAACAGTTCAAATAAGCAGTCACAATAAGCCTGTGACCAGAAATTCCCAGCTCAGAAGGGCAGAATCCAGCCTCTCCTCCCACAAGAGTGCAGACCACAAACCTTCTTAATGTAGAATAACTGGCCTGATGCCCAAGTGCTTAAGCCAGAACTATTACACTTTTAGAATAGCAGACACTGGTTCTTCAATCAGCAATTCCCAGCTTAGAAGGATGTAAGCTATGACCAAGCACTAATAAATGCAGCAGAATAAATAAAACTGAGTACTTTTAAGAAAAGCAAAATAAAGGAGGAGGAAACACAAATACAGTAAAAGCAAATGAATTAAGTGCAAAAATTATTATTTTTTTTTAAATGCAAGAAGAGAGGAAGGAAGAATCTAAGTGGGCCTTCTCAAATCTTCTCTCTATATTAAGTAGACTGAACACTAGACTCAGAATATGATCTAACTGTACTCGGTTATGTGAGCAAATGAGATGGTCCCAGGAGGAGTGTTCTAATGCAGGCTTACAGGAGGGGTGGGCAATTCCAGACCCACCAACACTAATACCAATACAGGAACAGGGAAGGACGGTGGGGAACAAACTGCAGAGAGACACACAGCACACTGTTCAGAAACACACAATTAGGAAACAGAAAAAAATAAAAATACAGTACTTTTAAAACTGCAAGTTTGTACTTAACAGAAGACTAAAATTCACTACAGCAAGTTTCACTTAGCTTCAGCTTGTAATGCAGATGTTTGTAGCCAAGCAAGTCTCTCAGGAGTTGAACATAAAATGATTTCTCAAAGTTTGTGGCAAGCACTTAAAGTACAGAGGAATCCCTCTAGGCTATTAAATATCAGATAACAAAGAAGTGATAACACCACCCGCTCTTATAGCAAAATAACTGCAGAGAGTCACACAGCACACTGTTAAGAAACACACAATTAGGAAACAGAAAAAAATGAAAATACAGTACTTTTAAAACTGCAAGTTAAAGTTTGTACTTAACAGAAGACTAAAATTCACTACAGCAAGTTTCACTTAGCTTCAGCTTGTAATGCAGATGTTTGTAGTCAAGCAAGTCTCTCAGGAGTTGAGCATAAAAATGCCATATGGGACAACACTGATATGTGAAATAGATGCCCATCACAACCATTGGACAAAACATGTGTATACATGGCCATGGATGATGGCCAGAGACATGGAGCAACACACATAGTAGAAGTGGTGTACATGTGTGTACACCCTGTTGTACATTGGCTCAACACAATACAACTATGCCCTTTGTGTAATGGTGATATTGCAGATGTGAAACACTAAACGTCATGCAGGCCTATGCACAGCTTGTGTAGGCATGACATCAACCCACTACATAACATGTCTTGAACATCTTGAGTGTGTCACGACATGAAAGCATTCACCGATGCAGTATCCAAATACATACATGTGTTGCACAACATACACATACAACCACATCAGGCCACAGATGCAGTACATTCACCTTGCTGGTGTCAGACATCACTGCCATGCTTGCTCCTCATGTATGTGAGGTACAGAGATGGCATGTGGGACATGGAGTACTGCTAAGTTAGCCATGTCTGGGCATAGTTGCCAGGCATCAGCAATATGGTTGCAGATGTGCAAGGGTGTCATCTGTATACCCTTCAGTGACCTGAGTCACACATTCCACATTAGGGTTTAGTGTGTATACACCTCAGTGACGTGGGTCACATTCCACATTAGATATGTATTGTATCTGAACCCAGTCATGGCTATGAACTGTGTCTGTAACTCACACTGTATAGCAGTAGTGAAGCCACATGATGCCCTGCAATGGCTATGCACATCGGCTCAATGTGCAGTATGTCACTGTATATCTGTAGAGCGGACTGACAACATTGCGGCAGCTGAAGGACCATGTTAGTATAACATGTCCCTGCATTGGGACACCTTTAACTCACTGTATATTTGAAAGGACACCATTGTGTTAAGCATGTATGCATGTCATTCAAGACATCAGCAGAAGACATGTCATACTACATGTGATTGGCAAGGTCATATGCCACACATCAGGCTGGTGTACTGTTAACCTGTGCTGGCCTGTGGCACCATTGCAAAGTAGGGACATCCATGTCAAACGTGTGTACAGCCACATGCACATTGTCTGTAGACTCAGCTCAGGGGTAAGCAGAATAATGTTGAACAGACATGCACTGCTTTGGGGGAGATATGCAAGCTAGGGCTCAGGCAAACATAGTATTCACTCAACATACCCTTCTGCTCATGTCCTCTTCACACATAGGGGCAGTGGCCAACACAAAGCATCAGTGGCAGATGTACAAAGGTCAGCGATAGTCTGTGAACATGTGGGGTATGTTGCACAAAACATGGCAGTGCAGTGCAATGGTGCATAGTGCATGCAGTGTGTTACAGGTTTGGGGCATAACCTGCTAACACAAATGGTGCAACACAGGGATGTATGCTAACTACTACTATAATTGTGTAAGGTGCATGCCTTCTGCTATAGCACATGCATGCTGTTGTGTGCATCTCAGGGATGTATGATAACTGCCACTATAATTGTCTAAGCTGAATGCCTTCTGCCATATCACATGCATGTTGCATGCCATTGGGTGCCATAGCATGTGTCTCTGTGTCTGTGTGTTTGTCTGTGTGTCTGTGTCTGTCTGTGTGTCCGTCTGTGTGTCCATACTGTGCTGTATAACTTGTAATATACAGTTCTTGTCTGCCCGTCACAGGTGTTGATGTAGGTGTGTTGCCCTCCTGCGGTCCACCTGATGTTGGTGTCCACACAGACTCTAGCAGTGATGATGAAAGTATGATTGAGGCACAGGCAAGGTTGTCAGGGGCTGAATCTGTGCCATTAGTTGCCATTCCACCTGTATCCCCCTCATCCTCGCACTCAGTTCTCATGCCTACACATACCCCATCACCAGTGGCCATAGAGGAAGGACAGTTGGCGGGTGGTAGCATGGAACAGGAAAGTGTGGAGACTATGGAAGGTGTGCATGCACACCATGATCCCAACCAACTGACTGGTGATGTCCCACACAGGCATGTGCCCAGTGCTGCTCGTAGGAGGACTTCTGGCCAACATGCCCCTGCAAGACACAGCACATCAGCTAGTGTCACCAGACGCATGTTTCAGGCTGTAATGGAGGCACAGGCATGTGCTGAATGGCACAACAGAGATGGTCTGAGGCTTCAGAGTGCCACTGTCTGTTCTTTAACTGACAACATCCAGGCAATTGCAAATGCTCACCATCATCTTGCAGATGTTTTGGATAGACGATTGGGTGACATGGTGGGAGTCCTTGACCGTGGCATGTCAATCCTTGAGCATGGAATGTCTGTGCTGGAACATCTGGTGGGAGTGAGGTGTCAGGCACATTGACGTAGGTCACCTACATCACCTGCTGAAGGTCTACATGAACATGCTATTTCACATGCCCACTCCCATAGTGGCAGTAGCAGCAGCAGTGCAGCTGGTGCTGTGCTGTCCACACCAGGACACAGCAGGCCATGTGCACATGGTCCTGGATGGTCCCAACAGGGACATGGTTCCAGTGGACATGTGTCATCAGACAGTACCCAATCTGGACCTCTGCCTGGTAGTGCCCGTGCAACCCCTGGCAGGTGCAGGTCATGTAGCCATGTCCGGATACCGTGAACTGTAAAACCTGCCCTGTACAGTCTGAAGCTGTCAATAATAAAACCTGTCCTGTACAATCTGAAGCTGTCAATAATATCCCTGTGTAGGCCAGCCACATGCCAGACCTGTGTGCATACATACATACACACACATAGCAGAAACAAATGTAGTGCACCTCAACACATGCATAACAGCCACACATGTCCAGTAAGATCAAAGGCCCTAACCCACACACATGATGTCATCCAATGGTGCAGCCTAGGACTCTGGCAAACATTATCACCCTATGCCGCATCCCTGTCATCCACACCATCAGTGCCTTGGACATGCTCATATGGTCTGATGCACAGGGTGAACATACTAGGAAGACAATTGTAGATTACAATTGTTGAGTAGTGTTGACAGGCAGCAGGCATACCATGTACTACAGTTTTAGAATGCATTTTGTACTTTTGACAGTATGTATCATGTGTAACAACAGTAACTTTATGTTGATCTTGATGTTCTGCCTTCCTCTTTCAGGTGTAATTGCATGTGCCGGGGGATGTCAGTGTTTGTGGTTAGTGTCCCATATGTGACTATAGACTACTCACAGGTCTGTATGACAATACCTGCATGCACTTTGCAGCTTCCACATCACAATTATAATCTCCCAAGTTTCAAACATGTTTACTGATCTAGTGATCCAAGAGCAAGATAACTGTGTAGTAAGCTACTGTGGCCAGAGCCGTCACATCCATAGTGGGTGACATCACAGGTATAGTTATCTGGAGTAGGGAGGAGGTAAAAGAGTTGTTCAGCAGATGACAAGGGTAAAGGCCAATGGAAAAAGTGGTTTCTCACTGGGAAGCAGTAATACCCGCTCTCATGACAGGATGCAAACACACCCACACACTCAGAGATTCACAGACACAGTAACACACACACTCAGGGAGTCACAGACACAGTAACACACACACACACAGTTGCCAGTGTTGGGATGAGAACCCCTGTCTATATGTAAGTCATCATTATAGTACTACACAATTACAAGACATGCCACTGAGATTACACATGTACAGGTAGTCAGAATAGCCTAAGATCGAGGACATCAACAGGGATACTAGATTGTGGTGAGTGTATGTGGGGAGGGGGGGTTCATCAGTAGACTATGTAACAACAAGCCTCACCCCAGGGTGTACATGTTTACAGGCAGTTAGAATGCCCTTCTAAGATTGATGATGTCAACAGGGATACTGGATTGCATTGAGTGGATGGGGGGAGGGGGTCTTATCAGTTCACTATGGTAAAATACAGCCTCACTCCAGGGACCGGACAGCATACACACACACACACACACACACACACACACACACACACACACACACACACACACACACACACACACTGTGGCACTCACAGAGATATACACCTATGTCACACACATACAGACACTTGACATGTGTGAGATTCAAACACCTGCCTATGTCTTGCTTTCTACACTTCACTCTGTACAGATGTCTACAACAGTGTACAGGAGAGTGAAACATATTTGGGATGTATTCCCCACCATACATGACATATATGGACACACACACACACACATGTGCCAGTACTGTGAATCAAACACCTGCCTATCTCATGATAGGTATTACAGAGTTACAGCACTATCGCATGTGCTACAAAGTGTACTAACTCTTTTCTTAGCCAACTGTGCTGATATATGCACAATATATGCACAGGCGAGGTGTTACTGTTCCAGGTGTCAAGAGGTTTGCCTTCAGTGTCACCCTTACTGCATTCTACGTTGTGTGCCTTCCACTTCAATTAAAACCATAGCTTAGCAGTTACACAGGTTATTGTAGGAATGGTTGAAACACACCTGTGAGCTGTCCTCAGTAATCATTCATCTGCAAAGTAGCCCCACCACTTAGTAGTTATGTCCAAACTTCTGTCCATACCTAAAGTACAGCTTACTGTACTTTGAGCATATCACCATATACAGTTGGCAATGTTGAGGCTGCATTGCAACTGCATGATGTACTAAGACAACAGTCACCTTCAAACATCAGACGCTGCATGTGCATGGAATCTAAACACACATCAATACATGTACACATATGCAGTCTCCATCAGTAAGTGAACTAGCAGGTCATGATTATACATTCCACACCTTCCCCACAGCATGTGTGAAACCTAGCGGAGCATTACACCATAATGGATGTTGTATTTATGTACTGGTAGGACACACAACCACCTTCACTGAGTAGCCGAGTGTACATTTATGCCAACAGCACATATCAGCAAGAAACACACACAGCAATATTCCATGTCATGATCCCACAAACTGTTCATAGGTTCATAGGTTCATAGGTTCATACTAGGCTATCTGCCCTAGGGCATTTATAAGCCTAGCCAGAATGTGTTTGGCTTTCGCCACCCATTTTAAATTTATTTTGCTATGCCCTTTTTTGAGGTTAGTATACTGTGCCTCTGTCTAACAGTGACACAGAAGTGATACCCGGGGTAAACCTACGATCTCCCATTCACTCATCAAGATTCCTCTTGAAGAGAGTCAGTGAGGGACTCTGCCTAACCTGGACTGGGATTTTATTCCAGAGTGAAGGGAGCCTCTGGGTTATGAATCTGTCCCTCCAGCATGTCCTATTTATTTCAGTGCTGAGGTTCAAGTCTCTCGAGCGCATAGCTCGATGGGATTTGGATTTTCTGAGGTGCAGCATGTCCATTAATTCCGGGTTGGACATGGCTTTATACGTCAGGCACAGATCGCCTCTGAACAGGCGGTATGCCACTGAGTAGAGCTGGAGTTTCTTTAACCGGGCAGCATATGGCATCTGTTTGAGCCCTTTGATCCTCTTGGTGAGCTACTTTTGGGGTCTTTCCAGTTGCTGCAGGTGTCTGGTAAAGTACATCCCAAAAGGGGCATTGTACTCAATTATGGGCCTGATGAGGGATGAGTAAAGAGGCACGATGACGTCCCCTGATCTAGATGTGAATCCCTTCATGATTAGGTGGGCTATATAAAATGTTTTTCTAACCACTTTGGCCACGTGGTTGTCAAATGAGAGATTGCTATCAACTTGGGTCCCCAGGTCCCTAATTACTTCTTCTGTACTTAATGGATTACCACCTATGTGGTAATTTGTGGGCACTTTGTTTTTGCCAAAGGGGATGACTATACACTTTTGGCATTTAGCTTGAGGCCATGGCTCTGGCACCAGTTGTCTGTTTCTATGAGGCCCTTTTGGAGGATGCTTGTGTCGACTGAAGAGTCAATTATGGCGCCCAGTTTGCAGTCATCTGCGAACTTGGTCAGCCACAGTCCTTCCGTGTTGGCCTGTACCTTCGAGAAATATATACCGAACAAGAGAGGTCCCAGGACTGAGCCTTGTGGGACACCACTTGTAACTGGTTTGGAGTCTGACATGGCTCCAGAAATTCTAACCATGTGGGTTCTGTCCTTGAGCCAGTTTGCAATCCATCTAGTGACATAGGAGTTTATATTTAAGCTGGTGAGCTTATCTATAATGCCCAAGTGGGGTATTGTATCGAAGGCTTTTGCGAGGTCCAGGTAGGCTGTGTGGACCACCTTCCCCTCGTCAATGGCCTTGGTGACTGTTTCAAAGAAATCAACCAGGTTTAAGAGGCAGGATCTGCCCTCAACAAAGCCAAACTGGGTAGGATCCAGTGTTTGTAGGTCCCCAATATCTTTATTTATGAGGTCCATGATGATCCTTTCCATAGTTTTGCAGACCAAGCTAGTCAGGCTTATGGGGTGATAGTTTCCAGGATCCGTTGAGGCACCACCTTTATGGAGAGGGACCACTGTTGCTGTACGCCACTCTTTGGGCACATATCCTGTAGTAAGGCTGAGATTGAACAGTAGTTTTATGTTTGGGTTTAGCTCTTCTTGAAGTTCATGTAGGACGCAGCCCGGGACACCATCTGGTCCCATTGATGCTGTGTTTTTTGCTTTGGAGAGGGCGGCTCTTACCTGAGCATCTGAGATGTCAGGGGGGCAGCACTATGCTGGGATAGATATTTGCCCTTTTAGTGGGGAGGGGGGGAGAAGTTTGTGCTGAACCTGTCAGCAAGGATGTTGGCAATGTCTGTGGGTTCGGTGTATTTTTTGTCATTTTGGACTAATTCTGAGCATATCTGGGAATTACCACCCAGGTTCCTAACATAACTAAAGAAAGCCTTGTGATTATCCTTATTTTCCTGTGCAATTTTTCTCTCGAAGCTAGCCTTAGACAATTTTATGTGTGCCCGTAGTTGTTTGCTAATACTGATCAGTGATGCCTTCCCTTTTTGGAATTTTGCTCTATCATTTAGTAGTTTCCTCCTTCTATTGTATAGTTTGTTTATGGCTGGGGTCCACTAGACAGGACGTCTGCCTTTGGAGGATTGGGTCTTGGTTTTATTTGGGATCGCATGATCCATGCATTCCTGAAGGTGTTCATAGAATGCATTTATAAAGGATTCTGTGGTCTGGGCCGTATTTTCCACAGGCCCATGGGCTTTGAAGGATTCCACCTCAGTTTTGAGGAGTGCGAAATTTGCTTTAGAGAAGTTTTTCTCTGTGGTTTTCTGGGCAGGGGGTGGGGTCGGGATGTGAATATCCAGTGAGATTAGTTTATGGTCTGATCTTATCAGTGAGGGATACACTTCTGGTATGGAGCATAGAGTCCCCATGTTGGTGATGATCAGGTCCAGTATGTTTTCCCCTCTTGTGGGAGTGGTAACAAGTTTTTCCATAGCATTTGAGTTTATAAATTCTAGGAACCTTTGGGCTAGGGTGTTGGAGCTAGAGTAATGCTCCCAGTCTATGTTTGGGTAGTTGAAGTCGCCCAATATAATGGTGTTTGGAGAGACCTTCATATTTTCCAGTGTTCGCAGGAATGTCGAGTGGGGTTCCTGGGTTTGGGAGGGTGGTCTGTAGCAGGCTATAAACTGGAAGGCAGTTTTACCCACTGTTAGTTGCACATGGATAGCCTCTGATGCTTCGTGCTTTGCCACCAACCTGGAGGTGTGGGTATCTTTGATGAATATCGATACTCCCCCTCCTTTTGTAGTTCGGTCCAAGTTTTGGGGACGAAAAGCATGGTATGAGGTATAACCTGGTAGTGCTGGGGTGCTCTCGGGAGCCCTGAACCAGGTTTCTGTTACTGCACAGATATCAATGTTCTCCATGCTAAGGAGAGTTTAGAGTGCGTGCATCTTGAGGTTTAGACTTCTGGTGTTGAGTAGCATTACTCTTAGTTTCTTATCCCTTGTGATACCTATGGAGGTGGGTTTGTCTTTTGAGCCTTGCCTAAAAAAGGCACTATGGGGGTAGCAAGAGCCTTTGCCAATATCTGAAAGCCCAGGGGTGACAGGTGCAAGCCGTCCCTAGCGAAGCATCGTGGTTTGTTGAGCATATCATCCCAAGCTGACAGGCATTGGATCCCCTTTGAATGACACCAGTACTTAAGCCAATTGTTGAAATTGATCATCTTGTCTTCATATTGTGGCATCATTCTTGGTGAGGGTAAGATGCTACTCAAGGTCAGGGTCATACCGGCCTGGGCTACATGCTCACAGAGCTCCTTTATGTCTCTTTTCATGTAGTCCAGGGAGGTACGTCTCAGGTCATTCACACCAGCATGGACAATGACTGAGTCATATTTGTACTTGCCTTGGAGTGACCTGAGTGCTTGTGTTATGTGGCGGATCCTAGCACCCGACAGGCTGCTCACCGTGACCCTCTCCTTGTTCAGCCTGGTGAGCGGGACGTCAGTGTGCCTGATGATAGAGTCACCTATTACAAGTGTATCAGGTGTGTTGTTTAGTCTTAAGGGCTGTGACTGTTTGGCACACTGGCTTTGTGAGATATGTGTTGCACGTGTTTTGTTTTGGGGTAGCGGCTGCTTGGGTGTCTGCTTTGGAGGTCTCTGCTGCTTCGCAGATCTTTATTTAGAGCCTCCAGTATGTTTTTGTGTGATTATGTGTTTGGTTTGCTGTCGTGGTAGGTCTATGTGAGACTGGAATTGTAGTGAGTGTGGTTTCCTTCTCCTCCTGACTGGTTCTGCCAGTACTGAGTTGAGAGAGCATAGCCTCCAGTTTGGCTATATGGTTGCATCTCTCACATGTGTTGGAATTTGTTGGGAGGAGGAGAGGGTTGTCTGTGTACATGAGGCAGTTGTAACATTGCCTCAAGATTCCCAGATTCACCAGCTGGACCGGAGAGGAGATTGACAACTGACGTTTGGACATGCTAGAATAATATTGGGAATTCCTTAATAATTGAAAACCAGGGCCAGTGGGGAGTGAGGGTGTAGTGCTTTTAATTTTTAGTGCTGACTTATATAATTGCTTTAGTGAGCAAGTGCCAGGTAACTTAAGTGCAATGCGTTACAGGTAACTTAAATGCAAAAATGACAAACAGTAACTTTCTTTCAAGTGAAACAAGGAAATAAGTACAGTAAGCAATGCAGATATCACTAGTGATCCACAAAAGCACTGAGAAGCCGCGCATTAGGTGGAATTAGCGTTCCAGGGAAATAAGCAAACAAACAACAAGCATATAAACAAAGCTAGATTCAGCAGGCTTGGATCTAGTCTATGCTACAGCAAACAAGGTGTACCAATTTCAGTAAGATACAGTTCAAATATTCAGACACTATAAACCTTTAACCAGAAATTCCCAGCTCAGAAGGGCAGAGTCCAGCCTCTTCTCCCACAAGAGTGCAGACCGCAAACCTTCTTAATGTAAAATAACTGGCCTGAAGCCCAAGTGCTTAAACCAGAACTAATACACTTTAAGAATAACAGACACTGGGATCTCAATCAGCAGTTCCCAACTTAGAAGGATGAAAGCTACCTGTCCTGCCACCACAGTGCATGCCACAAACCTTCCTAATGTAAAACAACTGATCTGAAGCCCAAGTGCTTAATCCAAAAGACTTAGAATAATAGCTACACTTTAATCAAGTTACTACCAAGCAGTAATAAATACAATTGAATACTTTAGAGAATGCCTGGATTAGTGCTCAAGTTACACAAACAAAGCTAGATCCAGCAGATCCAAATCCAGTCTATGCCACAGCAAAAAAGGTGCACCAACTTCAGTAAGAAGCAGTTCAGATATGCATGCACTATAAGCCTTCAACCAGAAATTCCCAGCTCAGAAGGGCAGAGTCCAGCCTCTCCTCCCACAAGAGTGCATACCACGAACCCTCTTAATGTAAAATAACTGGTCTGAAAGCCCAAGTGCTTAAAACAGAATTAATACACTTTTAGAATAACAGACACTGAGCCCTCAATCAGCAGTTCCCAACCTAGAAGGATGTAAGCTACCTGTTCTGCCACTACAGTGCAGACCACAAACCCTCTCAGTGCAAAACAACTGGTCCGAAGCCCAAGTGTTTAAACCAAAAGGCTTAGAATGAGTTACACCAAGCAGTAATAAATACAATTGAGTACTTTTAAGATGATGCAAAAGTAAAAAAAAGTAGGTAGAAACACAAGTACAGTAAAAGCAGATTATTTTTTTTTTTCTGAACAAGTGCTGAGATCAAAGAAACAGATTTGAGAGTTGAAACTACAAAACTGGCTAGTTATAAGAAAACAACTAAGCTAGAAGGCTTCCCTCCAGCACAGAAGGGCTTGGGGGCTCAGAAGCCTACAAATAGTCTATACCGCTTAACATGAAAGGCAGGAAACAAGCTTAATTTTTTTTTTCTGTTTCCCAGATGCTCTCTTTGTACACAGTAGGAGTGCCTGAAATCAGAATATGATCTCACTGCACTCAGTTGAGTGAGAAAATGAGATGGGCCCAGAAGGAGTATCCAAACACAAATTTACAAGAGGGGCGGGCAGTTGCAAGGCCACTAAGATTAACACCAAAACAAAAACAGGGAGAGTGGGTGGGACTAACTGAAGAGCAGAGTGAAAACTTCCAGTTCAGTTAATATTCCTTCCACACAGTTAAAATCAATTTAAATACTGTATTTTTTTGAAAAAAAAAAGAGCAGATAAAAGTACTTAAATTCTCTTATACGTCCAGTTGAATATAGCAAGTTCTTAGCCGGCCAAAGTTGAGGTTTTTAAGCAGAAAATATTTCACACTGTACCACTTAAATAGGCAAGGACAGGAAATCAAAGAATGTGACTACCCCCACACCTGTAATTACTTGCAAATAACAAAATTCAGCAAACACTGACTAACTTCCAGTTCAGCTAATATTCCTTCCACACAGTTAAAATCAATTTAAATACTGTATTTGAAAAAAAAAGAGCAGATAAAGGTACTTAAATTCTCTTATACGTCCAGTTGAATATAGCAAGTTCTTAGCCGGCCAAAGCTGAGGTTTTTAAGCAGAAAATATTTCACACTGTACCACTTAAATAGGCAAGGACAGGAAATCAAAGAATGTGACTACCCCCACACCTGTAATTACTAGCAAATAACAAAATTCAGCAAACACTGACTAACTTCCAGTTCAGCTAATATTCCTTCCACACAGTTAAAATCAATTTAAATACTGTATTTTTTAAAAAAAAAGAGCAGATAAAGGTACTTAAATTCTCTTATATGTCCAGTTGAATATAGCAAGTTCTTAGCCGGCCAAAGCTGAGGTTTTAAGCAGAAAATATTTCACACTGTACCACTTAAATAGGCAAGGACAGGAAATCAAAGAATGTGACTACCCCCACACCTGTAATTACTAGCAAATAACAAAATTCAGCAAACACTGACTAACTTCCAGTTCAGCTAATATTCCTTCCACACAGTTAAAATCAATTTAAATACTGTATTTTTGAAAAAAAAGAGCAGATAAAGGTACTTAAATTCTCTTATACGTCCAGTTGAATATAGCAAGTTCTTAGCCGGCCAAAGCTGAGGTTTTTAAGCAGAAAATATTTCACACTGTACCACTTAAATAGGCAAGGACAGGAAATCAAAGAATGTGACTACCCCCACACCTGTAATTACTAGCAAATAACAAAATTCAGCAAACACTGACTAACTTCCAGTTCAGCTAACATTCCTTCCACACAGTTAAAATCAATTTAAATACTGTATTTTTTGAAAAATAAAGAGCAGATAAAGGTACTTAAATTCTCTTATACGTCCAGTTGAATATAGCAAGTTCTTAGCCGGCCAAAGCTGAGGTTTTTAAGCAGAAAATATTTCACACTGTACCACTTAAATAGGCAAGGACAGGAAATCAAAGAATGTGACTACCCCCACACCTGTAATTACTAGCAAATAACAAAATTCAGCAAACACTGACTAACTTCCAGTTCAGCTAATATTCCTTCCACACAGTTAAAATCAATTTAAATACTGTATTTTTTTGAAAAAAAAAGAGCAGATAAAGGTACTTAAATTCTCTTATACGTCCAGTTGAATATAGCAAGTTCTTTTTTTTTTCCAAAAAAAAGTTTATTGGCAATTTTCTTTTAATACAACAACAAAAAAAAAGAAAGAAAACAAAAACCAAACAATTTATAACAAGGTAAAGAAATACACATTATACATATATAGTTCACAAAAAATTTTAACTACTAACCCAACAAGCTGTCGATGAAAGAAAATTAATATAGCATTAAATAAACAGTACTAAATATATAAAAAGATTACAAAAACACTGGATTAACTCAAGTAGAAATAAGGAGAAGGGTGTTAACTTTAGAACAAATTTTTAGATATAGGGCATTTTTCTTTGGACTCTTACTAATGAATTTCTGTGCAGCCATATAAGTAAGTACCATTGACTTAAAATTGTTCCAACTAAGCATAGTGCAGTCCATCCAATTTTTTGAAATGTATAATTTCATGAGTGAACATAAAAAAAACAAAACATGAGTATCAAGTATAGAAAGGGTACACATAGGTATGTGAAGAATCGCTAGTTCCCAACAAAGGGTAGATTTGTGATAACCCATTTTTTGGATACGGACCTTTAAAGATGTCCAAAGTTTATGAGTGTGATAGCAAGACCAAAAAATATGAAATAAATCAGCATAGGGTGCTGAGCAACAGGGGCAAGCAGGAGACTTATTGGAATCAATTTTCACTAATTTAACCGGAGTAAAGTAAGTATTATTATTAATCATTAACTGTGTGTAAAAAAGATTCTTAAAGGGGGGAAAATTAATAGTGTTCTTTATGGACAAGAGTTTTAAATTATGTGAAAAAAGAGGGTAATGATTGTCCCAATAATTTGAAAAAAGACATGAGCTACTGTTAAGCATAGATGATATAAATTTATATGAATTAGAAAGCATTTTCTTGGGCAGAATAAGATTATGCAATACAGATTCTAATAAAGAAATATTTTGTCCATTATCAAGAAGATGTATGAATTTATAATTAACAATATCCCGCAATTGCCTGATTATTGATAAGTATTTTTTATTTATTTTCAATATTTTACATAAATTAAATAATGATTCATTATTGTGTTTGAGTATATCCCACACCACTAAATTTTTAATTAACGGGAAATTAGAAAGATTAATAGGAAGATTATTAATTCTAATACTGGGATTTAGATGTAGGGGTTGAAGTAAGGGTAAGATTTTATCAAGATTGATGAGTTTCAATAAATTTTGAAAAATAATGACCTTATGTTTTAAATTATTTAAGAGTTTGACATTTTTTAAGGAATCTTGTGAGAGAAAGGGGAGAGTCTCTGGATTTAATTTCAGACTCAAAATGTGTTGAAACCATATTTTAGACCAGATAGGATAAGAGTTATATTCTACTAGTTTAAGTTTGGAAATATATAATAATCTATTTGCCGAGATTATTGAGTAGTATAAATGAAAATTTGGAAGCCCCAACCCCCCTCTAGATTTTGGAATAGTTAATTTATTATATGCAGTTCTCACAGCTTTGGGATACCAGATGAATTTAGCTAACTCCCTACTTATCTTAGTCAAAAAAGACTTTGGTACGATCTGATCTACAAAGTTGAATTGAAAAAGGATTCTAGGAAGAATATTCATTTTTATTATAGCAGCTTTAGATAAGAGAGATAATTTTAGCTTCTCCCATCTAAGAATATCAAGAGATACTTTAGACCAGGATCTGAGAAGATTATTTTGAAATGTAGATAAATAATTATGATAAAAAAAAATCCCTAAATATTTAATATCCAAAGTAGTTGTAAAAGGAGATACAGGAAAATAATTTGGATTATAACCCTGAGGATTTATAGGAAAGATATGAGATTTCTGAAAGTTTACCTGATAATCTGAAGCCTTTGAGAAAGCCTTAATGGAAGATTCAATCTTATGAAGATCAGTGTTCGGAAGTTGAAAATAAATGATTAAATCATCAGCAAAGGCTGATAGAGGAACTTTAGTATTCATTGCTTTGGGAATCACATGAAAAGTATTTGATTTTATATGCAGAAATAGGGGTTCAATGAGTATATTGAAAAGGAAAGGGGATAACGGACATCCCTGCCTAGTGCCATTAGTTATTCGTAGAGGTTCTGAAAGAATTTTGTTTATCCATAAGCAAGTCGAGGAATTATTATATAAAACCTTAATCATGTCTATGAAAGAAGAGGGAATATTAAAATATGATAAGGAATGAAAAAGACACCTCCAATTAACCCTGTCAAAGGCTTTTGCCGCATCTAGTGTTAAAGCATAAATTGGATTTTTATCTTTTTTCAAAATATGTATTAAAGAATCTAAGGTTAAGGTATTATCCCAAGTGTGTCTACCTGACATAAAGCCTGATTGTTCCATGGATATTATAGAAGGAAGAATTTTTCTAAGTCTATTAGCTAAAAGTGAAGCTAAAATCTTTATATCAACATTAATCAAAGAAATGGGTCGATAGTTGTGTGGATCTGATTTGTCCTTTTGGTTTTTTAAAATTAAGATAGTTTTCGAAGTATTCCAATGACGGTCTGAAATACCATGTTTTATTACATAATTATATACTTTTAACAAGATAGAGGAAATCAATAAGTTATAAGTTTTAAAGAATTCAGCTGTGAATCCATCTGGACCAGGGGATTTACCTATCTTGAGATTCGAAATAGCTCCTTGAATTTCTTGTAGGTTTATGGGAGCTGAAAGCAGGTCACATTGATTTTTATTTATGGAGGGGAATTTAATAGAATTGAGAAAATCAATCATATTTTTATGCATAGTACTACCCTTATTATCCTTGGAGTATATGTCAGAGAAAAGGTTAGAAAAGAGTTGTATTATTTCTTGATCAGAGTTATAAATCTTGTTATTAAAGTGTAAACGAGATATTTTAGGAGGTTCTTGGTTGTTTCTAATTAATTTAGCAAGGAATTTAGATGGGGTTTGTGCCCATTCAGAGTAGATCGCAATCATCCTTTGTTCAAAAATGGTTAAATTCTGTTTGTGCAATTGAAGTAATTGGGATTGTAATTCAATTATTAAATTGTCTCTTCTGGGGTCTACGTTAATTTTTTGTTGTTTTTCTAATTCAAGAAGTTTATTTGTAAGTTCTATTTCTTTGCTTTTATATTTTTTTTTAAGAAAAGAGGCTTTATTAATCAAAATACCTCAAATATAAGCTTTACAAGCTGCCCATTGTATGTCTAAAGGTATATCAGAAAGTTCAAGATTAAAGGTAAGATTAGATAGTGTTTCAGTTATTTCTTGAGATATGTCTTTATTACGAAGTAAATTGTTATTAAGTGTCCAATTATTATAATTCGATGGGAAAGTTCTTTTCTGGATGGGAATAATCTTTATGGAAATCTTAGAATGATCCGATAGAGATCTCGGTTCCAAGGAAAGAACAATATCAAAGTGTGTGAGGGATTCCGAGATTAAAAAAAAATCCAATCTTGACCAAGATTTGAAACATTTTGAGTAGTAAGTATATAACTCATCTTTAGTTATTTGGTCTTTCAAGGAAACGGGGTCAGTAAGGTTAAGATCATACATTAAATCTTCCAAGGCAGAGGAGGATTGGATATTATAACAATAATGAGGAGATTTATTAGAACGATCTGCAATAGGGTCAATAACAGCATTCCAATCACCACCAGAGATAATATAATGATCTTTAAAGGTTGCTAAAATATTATGAATTTCTGTAACAAAAATATATTGTTGAGAGCATGGGCCATATAAATTAAAAAATAGGATACGTTTATTAATATTAGGAAATTGAGAAGAAAAAAAACACCATCTACCATTTATATCAGACCCTATATTTAGTATGGTACCTTGAAAAGATTTATTGATAATTGTCGCTACTCCTCTAGCATTAGAACTATTACCTGAAGAAATAATGGATTTTATCCAATTCTTTTCTCTTTCTCTTGCCCAATCCTTATCATACATGTGTGTTTCTTGAAGGAAACATATTTGCATGTGATTTAAAAATCAAGTGGCAGAGAAGCGCCCTTTTAGACTTGTTTTTTAGACCTCTAACATTCCATGAATCTATACATAAAGTCATAATATAGTAAATGTAAATAGAACTAGCTTAAATTTGTTATATATAATAGAAAAAAAAACAAAAAAGATGTCACGGATATTGTATTGAAGATAGTAAACTTAAATAAGGAAGGTGTACTTGCGAAAACCACAGGCGCTTACTTTTTTTTTTTTTTTGTAAAAGACACATTTTATGTTAAGTCTACTCCTATAATTTCCATTCTGCCCTTTATCTATAATTATAAAATGACAGTAATAAAAAAAAGAAAAAGGCAAAAAAGGAAGAAGAACATGACAGCAGTAAAAATCCTTCCAAAAATCACCGGTGCCTACCCACCCCACAATACCAATGGAAGGAAATAATATATAGTTCAATTGTAAATTTTTTGTTAGGTTAGTATAGTAACTCTTGTTATAATAATTAGGAACAAAATAAAAATTAACCAAAAAACTAAAACTACAACAGTATATACATATATACAATCCACATTGTTTCCAAGACCAGGCTATGTTAGAACCCATAAACAACATACCCACGAGTTCATATCAAAAACCATTGATAATAGCCATATAAAGAGGGAAGTAAAATTAACTAAATAAGGTCTGTTTGTATATATTTTTATATTTGAAACCCCAGATATTATTATTATAGTATAATCATTTGTATAATATATATATAATATTATCAAAAACATGAGAGATTTATTTTTTTAGCACAAATTAAAAAGTAATAGTAAAAACCAAGACAAAAAATCAACAGGTAGATACTGCTGCACGTAATGCATGCGCCTGATGAACTAATATTGCGAAGCTCTCTCGAAGATGATGGGAATAAAACACTTGTATCATTAATGGATCGTGGAGAACAACCCACCATATCATCCATTAATACAGACAAAGTTATATCACATATTTGGTATATTCTAACTTATACCTCTGTAACCTAAATATTTACACAAGGAAAGAAATGCAATTTAATTGTCACTGCAGGAAACCACAGTAAATGAAACGGGCAGCAAACCAACGACTGTACCATAACCAAAAGTTCCACCTCTCTCAGTTATAACGAGGATCAGCATTTTCAAACAAATCCATAAGGAGAGAAGGTGCCAGGAGTAAAATGCCCAGCACTAAATTGCAGCTCCAGTTACATCAGCAAACTCGAGAATACCACATCGCTCATTGTAACCTGAAGAAACATACAGTTATACAGTCATCTGTAAGGCACTCGATCTATCTTCTCATCCCATAAGACAAACTAGGCATTTAGTAAAGAATTCAAGCCACGCCAAAACTAGCAGAAATTCACCAGCAAAGCTTACTTATTTTTTCCGTATATATGCCAACAGTAGGTCACAACCAACACTGGAAATAGTCTTTGAACACCCATATATGCTGTAGAAAAAAAAAAAAAAGAGCTAAAGGAACAAAGCGCTTACATATATCTGCACTTGTAATATTCAATATTTCTTCACTGCTCCAAAGTAAGACATATTAATATACGCCTGCATAAGAATATTCTTCTATGTCACTGGATACGAGTTAAATGCCCTAGTAAAGGCATCTTTAGCTTCAGATGGAGAATTTGCTGAATATTTAACCTCTTTGTAAGTAAATAAAAGTACACTCGGGTACCTCATTTGAAATCTCACATTTCGTTTTATTAAATCAGCACAGAAGGGAGCCAATTTCTGCCTATTCAATTTTATTTGGTATGGCAAGTCTTGGGTAAAAGTAATTTTATGACTGTTCCATATCAATACTTTTTGCTTTTTGGCAGCATTTAGAATGTTTTGAACATCCTGAAAGTTCAGTAATTTTGTATAGATGATGCGAGGGACTTGTGAATCTTGCCTGCGTCTAGCTGCTCTATGCGCTCTCTCAATTATCAATTTATCAGATGAATTACTTAAACCCAGAAGTGCACTGAAAATCTGACCACAAACTAAATTAAGGTTTTGAATATCATATGTTTCAGGTAAACCCCTGACAATAATGTTATTGTGCTGGCTTCTCGCTTCAAGATCTGTTAGTTTAGATTGTAACTCCTCAATAAGCGCAGAGTTTTTTTTTGTGACATCAGATACTTGGTTAATTTTAACGTCATTTTTTTGTGTATTGTACTCTAAAGTGTCAACTCTTTGTATTAACTGATTAATCGATTTAGTAAGACCAGACATTTGATCAGATATAACCTGAATAGCATCCTGAATTGGCTGAAGTGCTACTTTGAGATCGCCGATGTGAAGGTTAGGTTCAGTTTTAGTTTTGGCACTTGTTTTATTACTTGTAGAGCTATTTTCCAAAAGTGTTTTCGAGGTTCTCAACCTTTTACATGTATTATCTTTCTCCGGAGAGAGTATTGAAGAGATTTTTGCCTTGGTACTCTGAGCATCCATAACTTCCGCGCTTTCTGTCATGACTGAAAACTCGTGAAAAACATAGAATGCGAGGAGCGCCAACTAATAGAAGCGCGAATCCTGTCAGGCACAAGTTTGTCACACAGGCCTCCTGGAAAACTCGTATTTTTTATCCCAGAAACTGGATCAAATGGAAAAATTTCAGATTTTTACCAGAAAAAAAACTTCCAACTTATTTTCAGATACTTTGTAATAGTCACTCGTACTAGCGAATAGTAGTAACTACTATTTCTAAATAATTAAGGCTATTTTAAGTAAAAATTAACAGGAGGAGCTCGTGGATAGGGTGCCAACTAGCCGACCACCATCTAGGAATCAAATATAGCAAGTTCTTAGCCAGCCAAAGCTGAGGTTTTTAAGCAGAAAATATTTCACACTGTACCACTTAAATAGGCAAGGACAGGAAATCAAAGAATGTGACTACCCCCACACCTGTAATTACTAGCAAATAACAAAATTCAGCAAACACTGACTAACTTCCAGTTCAGCTAATATTCCTTCCACACAGTTAAAATCAATTTAAATACTGTATTTTTTTGAAAAAAAGAGCAGATGAAGGTACTTAAATTCTCTTATACGTCCAGTTGAATATAGCAAGTTCTTAGCCAGCCAAAGTTGAGGTTTTTAAGCAGAAAATATTTCACACTGTACCACTTAAATAGGCAAGGACAGGAAATCAAAGAATGTGACTACCCCCACACCTGTAATTACTAGCAAATAACAAAATTCAGCAAACACTGACTAACTTCCAGTTCAGCTAATATTCCTTCCACACAGTTAAAATCAATTTAAATACTGTATTTTTTGAAATAAAAAGAGCAGATAAAGGTACTTAAATTCTCTTATATGTCCAGTTGAATATAGCAAGTTCTTAGCCAGCCAAAGCTGAGGTTTTTAAGCAGAAAATATTTCACACTGTACCACTTAAATAGGCAAAGACAGGAAATCAAAGAATGTGACTACCCCCACACCTGTAATTACTAGCAAATAACAAAATTCAGCAAACACTGACTAACTTCCAGTTCAGCTAATATTCCTTCCACACAGTTAAAATCAATTTAAATACTGTATTTTTGGAAAAAAAAGAGCAGATAAAGGTACTTAAATTCTCTTATACGTCCAGTTGAATATAGCAAGTTCTTAGCCGGCCAAAGCTGAGGGTTTAAGCAGAAAATATTTCACACTGTACCACTTAAATAGGCAAGGACAGGAAATCAAAGAATGTGACTACCCCCACACCTGTAATTACTAGCAAATAACAAAATTCAGCAAACACTGACTAACTTCCAGTTCAGCTAATATTCCTTCCAAGCAGTTAAAATCAATTTAAATACTGTATTTTTTTGAAAAAAAGAGCAGATAAAGGTACTTAAATTCTCTTATACGTCCAGTTGAATATAGCAAGTTCTTAGCCGGCCAAAGCTGAGGTTTTTAAGCAGAAAATATTTCACACTGTACCACTTAAATAGGCAAGGACAGGAAATCAAAGAATATGACTACCCCCACACCTGTAATTACTAGCAAATAACAAAATTCAGCAAACAATGACTAACTTCCAGTTCAGCTAATATTCCTTCCACACAGTTAAAATCAATTTAAATACTGTATTTTTTTGAAAAAAAAGAGCAGATAAAGGTACTTAAATTCTCTTATACGTCCAGTTGAATATAGCAAGGTCTTAGCCGGCCAAAGCTGAAGTTTTTAGTTGACAGTTCCACTGTGAAGCCAGGGCACTGTATTGGTCAACAGTAAGCACATCATATTTGCAACACACACATCATATTTGCCACACACACCTCTTGATTACTGGAAGAGTGCCAGCAAAGTGCTCTGTAGGAGCCAGGCATTACACTTATTCAAGCATGTGCGAGGTGTGTGACTTGTAAACATCTCACCACAGCATGTTCTGGCTATTGTGGTAATAAGGTTAATGTCCAGACAGCGCACAGCATGCATGGCTTGTAATTATTGAAATGGGGTATATGTAGGAGCTGTGGGCACACATGGCTGTACATGTCATGGACATATCACCTGTAACTACTCAGGAACATATAGAGCATAGCTGTATTTCCCTGAGTCTGTCAATACAGGCCATGTGTGTAGTCCTATGATCCTGTTATTTGGGTGTGTTTGTAGGCATTGCATTTGTTGGACATGTCTAATGACATACATGCCACATGGGTTGTTGTATGATATGATAGGTGTCATGGGTGACCAGTAGAGAGGGAATATTACTCCTGTCAACATAGATATCAAACCTTATGTACTGTTAGCATTCAGCAGCCATGGACCTATATTCCATGTGCATGTGTGTAATGAATGTAGCCACCTGTATGTACAAAGGACAAAAACAGCTATGGTATTTTCATTTATGTTGTATGAGTGTGGGATGTACATATCCAGGGCAGGTACATCTAGGTCATATACAACCATGAGGGTGTCGTTTACTGGTGTACAGCAACAGTCAACTGTGTTAATGCTGACAACAGCTGAGGGGCCCAGGTATGTGTACAACTGACCTGGTTACAAACAGTGGTATTATTGCATTGCATAACACATTTTGCAACTGTGTCGGTACATGGGTACTTTGCACATTTGATGTACTGCTAGGTACAGTCCACCAATCTAAGGTTATTTGGTGTTCTACCATACTATTTCATACCACATTTATGGATGTGTGTTGGTAGACTGAGGACATGGTGGTGGATGTATATGAGGATACAACCTAGACTGCAGCTTTTGCCACTGTCACCTGTACCTGACTCATCTGTGATGAATTATGTTGGAGTAGTGGTCTTTACTTGTGAGTAGCCTTTATGAATACGTGGACACCACCACCTGGAGTGGTCCATACCAGTGTTATGGCCCACACGTCTGAATCTGAATTATATGGTGGTAGTGTTATTGTGCACTACAGAGCCTTCAGCCAGGTGTTCCTCACTGCGCAGATGTCAGTATTCCCCATTGTAAGTTCTACATTGAGCAAATGGATTACAAAAGCCACACATCTAGCACTGGTTAGCATAAGCATCCAATGCAATTGTCTTGTAGGTGTCAGGGTGTTACTTCTGTGTTTAGGACTTTTGCCTTGGAATGCCACTATATGGGTAAATGCGACCTAGGTATTATCCACACTCCCTTGAATCATGGATGCAAGTGCTCTGTGACAAAGGCTTGTCTTCTTTCATTCATGACATCCCGGAATGACAGACACTGGACAACCTCATAATTACAGCAGGACATTGGCTCATTGTTTTGGTCAAGCAGATGCCACTCGTACCATGACATCACTGCAAGTGACAGTATTGTGCTTGGTATCAAATGCTACATGTAAGGTGATGGACAGCAGCAGACATTGTGTACATGACCAATGTCAGATATAATTAGTGGAGCAGTCCTGCTAATAATGACAACTACTAACACAGCCGGGAGAGGTCATCTTGACACCTGCACCTCAGTACCATTAGACAATGGGGCTCACATATTATGCTTGCACATGCCACTGTTCCAAGTATAATGCCACTGTCCACAACCTGATATCAATGTATGCCTTTCAGGTCAGCAGTGTGTGTGACACATGCTGTAGTTTGCATCCACCTGTGTGTCCCAGTTAACCAATTGCCTGTCACTTCCACACATGCATAATTGTGTATACTTCACATATATATGGCAGTACTTCATGTACATGTATGCATGTGTATCACACAGCACAGATGCAGATATATCATTTACGGGCCACATACAGGTATCTGGTAGTAAACCTGTATGATGTGCATATATACTGACAGTTAAGATGTACATAGCTGTAAACTTGTGTGTTTACAATAGGAGTCCATTACAATGTGTTCTGTACATCTATGTGTATGAGCATGCACACTGTGGCCTTCTGTGGTTAGAATCAGAGTGCATCCCAAACAGCCCTGTGCTACTAAGTGTTTGAGTGTACACACTGGCACCTTCTGTAATTTGAGTCAGTGCATCCAAACAAGCCCTTTGTTTCTAAGTGTATGAGCATGCCTAGTATAACCTTGTGTAGTTGTAGTCAGAGTGCATCCCAAACTGCCCTGTGCTACTAAGTGAATGAGCATGCCCACTGTCACCTTGTGTAATTAGAGTCAATGCATCCAAACAAGTCCTGTGATTCTATGTGTATGAGCATGACCACTGTAACCCTGAATAGTGATAGTAGTTGTCCATTCCACAGATGGACATACTCCAGTTCAGGGCTTGTTGTGCTACAACTATACCTCTCAGGCCTACCTATGTCTTACCTGCAGATGGTGTGTCTTGTTTGTGCATACAGGTTGCAGTGGACTCCTACTTTAAACACACAGGTTTAAGCTATGTACATCTTAACTGTCAGTATCCCTATTGATGTCCTCAATCTTAGAAGGGCATTCTGACTGCCTTGAAATGTGTAATCTTTGTGGTGTATCTTGTAACTGCGTAATAGTGTAACAGTGATATGTAGATAGCATAGGAGTTCTGATCCCACCACTGGCAACAGTGTGTGTGTGTCAGCAAAGGGCTGAGTGTGGTTGAGTGTGTGTGTATTTGTATCTGCATCCTGTCATAACAGTGGGTTTTACTGCTTTCCAAAGAGAAACCACCTTTTGCACTGGCCTTTATCCTTGTTATCTGCTAAACCACCCTTTCTCCCCCTCCCCACAGCAAGTAATCAGTCCTGTGATGTCACCCAGCTCAGAAGCAGAATCAGATTGAGTGTAATTGTATGAGTTCTCTGGCACATACCCCAACTGCATACCACTCTACTAGTTACCTTTACATAGGCAAGACTTGTAAGCACAATACTGGCAAGTGTGAGTGTGTTTGTGTGTGTGCGTGTGACTACCCTGTAGACAGGCATACACATGTGTTACGTCTTTTAACATGCTGCATGCTATGGTAGTCATGTGTGGTGAGTAGAGTCTACAAATTATTACATAGGAATAGAAAAGAATAGACAGTCAAGAACTACTACTGTTGGGTATGTTATTTTCCTGTGCCACTGTCGAGCAGTGACACAGAAGTGGTCGATGAGGTGTATGTCCTTACCCATCATTTCCCCACCCAAACTACACAATCCTCGGGGTATATTTCCTTAGCCATCACTCCCCACCCCACACTCCACATACACAACAAACATCCCTTCTCTGGTGAACTGATTAATATTTAAATGTTATAACACAGGAGTTGCCCCTGTTTTGTGTACACGTCAATTCCTTTGGAACCCTTCTGTGTCACAAAGGGTGTTCAGACATGTTTATATATATGGCTATGGCCGTGTCTGTGTATATGCATATATATATATATATATATATATATATATATATATATATATATATATATATTTGCATGTACACATCCTGTAAGTGCAGATATGTATTTAGTATTTAGGTATAACAGTTGTACATATGTAAACTTGTCTATGTTGTTTCAGAGTACAGTACATTCAAGGGTACTGTACGTATGTGCACAAAGTGGCTGTCCCATTTCTTTTCAGTACTGTGGAATACCTGTAATAAAATGTGTATTATAAAAACCATGAAACATGTATACAACCCAGATGGCTAAGTGGTAAGTCCAGTGACCTTGGTGTGCATAGTCCAGGTTTCAAAGCCTGCGAGGTTTGTTGATAATGTCATTTATGACTGAATAAGACACTTTTGAGCGGGTGTAAATGTGTTTTTGCGACAGTAAGCAGTGGGTACACACAGGTAAAAGACATGTTCAGCTCACAGTACACATGAAATGCCCTTCTTTGGCAATCCTGCTAATGTCACCCACCTAGAAATACACCTCTGGGAGTGCTGTAACAAAGTAATCTCTGTAGCTTGTCCTGTAACTACATAATGCAGTAGTGTGATAAACTAGTTTGGTAGGTGTTCTAATCCCAAACCTATCAACTGTGTGCGTGTGTCTGTCTCCCTGAGAAGGGAACAATGCTTTTTAGAGTACTCACACTCCTTACAATTCACATACTCAACTTTGGCAAGGGTGCTGATGTCACCCACCTAGAAATACACCTCTGGGAGTGCTGTAACCCAGTAATCTCTGTAGCGCATACTGTAACTCCATAATGCTGTAGTGTGCTAAACTAGTTTGGTAGGTGTTCTAATCCCAGACTTGCCAACTGTGTGTATGTCTGCCTGACAAGGGAACAATGCTTTTTAGAGTACGCACACTCCTTACAATTCACATACTCAATTTTGGCAAGGGTGCTGATGTCACCCACCTAGAAATACACCTCTGGGACTGCTGTAACCCAGTAATCTCTGTAGAGCATCCTGCAACTGTGTAATGCTGTAGTGTGATAAACTAGTTAGGTAGGAATTCTGTTCCAAGACAAGGCAGGTGTGTGTGTTTGACAGTCAGAGCCTGTGTGAAGGTGACTGTGAGTGTCTAACTACTAGACATGTTGAGGAGCGGGTTTTGTAGTTTTCCTATATGGTGGCCAAATTATATGTCACAATGTTCACCTCATGAGGATTACAGATTTCAATCAGCCAAGAGACTGGGTTTGCAAGCCATACCCCTACATCTGGCAAAAGGCCTGGTGTACAAATTAAGCAACCCTAGTATTACCCAGAATACGGTCTGAACCCATGTGTCATACATGAACACACTTGCCTAGAAAATCCTGCTATGTTGCTAGTACCATGCACATTGTTGACAGATAGTAGGCATGGTGTGATTGCAGTGGGCTGCAGAGGGCATGGCACCCTGTCCACCAGTACATTATGCACATAATTACAGACAGTGCTCCTTCAATGTGTTCCCCACTGGACACCTGCAACATATGTGGTACCATCAAATGTGATCCACAAAGGACATACAATGCCTTACACACATGCCCTGTATGGACAGATGCCACTGACACCAGGGAATACCTGTATCGTGCTATCAATGCAGGTGCAGGGTCAATCTGCTGTCTATTAGCAGGTCCTGCCACACCAGGCCAGGATTGGCACATCTGAGGATAACAGTCTGTGTACATAACATGTGCCAGGCAAACCAGGTGCACTTAAACATGTCACTGTACATTAATGTGGGACATGCACATCCCAAGCAATGTCCATGTCAAGGACTATCAAACACAGACATGGCATGCATTGCAAAGCAATGGCCACACACAGTAGTAACCAGGATGAAAGGACGGTTAATACAATACCCATCTGTGTGGGACATTGCGGACACTATACCCCTGAACCACACTGCAGACCATTGTCAGGTGGCTTGATGCCAAGGATTACCCCTCACCCAGCTTTGCACAGCCAACCAATACACACCCATGAAGCAATACACACACATGCATGTCTGTACTGGCACCTTGTGTCTGCGTGTGGGGTATGATGTTCCCAACCACAGTCACACCCAGAATAATTCCCATTGGCGTACTGACTGATGTCAGACACGTTCACATGCCCTAGCCCATAGAACCTCAGGATAACCCCTGTGGTGCATGTAATACCTGTGCATTACTGTAGTGTGGCAAGCTAAGTAGTTAGGAAGTGTATTTGTGAGTCTGCCAAAGTGTGCCAATGTGTCTGAGTCCCTTAGAGAGTGTGGTTGTGTTGACACTGGCATCTGTTCATGTGGACAACCATGTGTGCTACACCTCATGTATGTCTACTATATCTCTGTTGCAGATGTCGCTCACCAGTACACATATATGTTCTTACAGCGCATCAACATGTCAGCTATGTGGCACATGGAGTAACTGTATGCACTTGTAATAGTAATGGCTAGTTAGTTAGGGGTTTGAACCCCTGTACTGGTAGGTGTGTGACAGAAGATGCTTAGGTTTTAGTCTCCCAGCCCTTTTGTGATATACCTTGGCTCTGTCTGTCCCTCCCACACACTGTCTGGTGGCTGTGGAGATGTACACCTGCTCAGCAGCAGCTTGTGTTTTGTAAGTGATGGTCATGATCAGGTGATGGCCTCTGCATGTATTGCAGTCCTCCTCTAGTGGATTACATTTGGAACAG
Source organism: Protopterus annectens (assembly GCF_019279795.1). NCBI lineage: Eukaryota > Metazoa > Chordata > Ceratodontiformes > Protopteridae > Protopterus > Protopterus annectens. The sequence continues at coordinate 1,248,141,760 of NC_056741.1, read as the reverse complement.
CTGTGGTGACATTCCATAGCCAATTGCATGGAAACACAGTACAATATCTAGGAACATCATGTTGGTGTTTGCCCATGACAGTCGCTGTGAGTGGAACCTGGATCTGGTGTTTGGTAAACGGCATCACAAATGTAATCTGGATATTCCTCAAACAACATACACAGTGGAAAATAGCCTAAAGACAGGAGGGTGATATGCTAGACATGACTACAGCATGTAAGTGTAGCTATGCTCCATTCAGACTACTGCCAATGTAACAGGTTGTGTGTGATAATGGCTGGTCTGCATGTTTTAATAACTGACAAGACAGTGTTCTGTTTATGAGGAAACTCCCATCTGTAGGGTCATCTGTGGACTGGTCAGTGTGTGGCACCATTTGTTTCTTGTGTTACTCACAGAACACACTTATGTGAACTGCAGAAGCATAGTGTGAGAATTGCAGTCAGTACACAGTGACAGTGATGAGAGTTACTGCCATCGCATCCCTGATTGGACATACGTCACATGAAACAGTGGTATAACAGTCACTGTCTGAGGTTATCACAGTGACATACCATTAATGGGCCACTGTTCATAGCTGCAGTCACAAATCATCTACTGTTTGGACTGATGTCATGCAGTATGTATGCATGTGTTGTGCTCCCTCTGTAAATGTATGACATCTATTGTCTTGGGTTGATGGTAATATCTATGCATGCTGTTATAAGTAATCCTGAATGCTGTTGACTATTACTAAGCCTTATCTGTGTTAAAACTTCAACACCATAGGCTGTATGGGATTAGCGGTCCCGGCAGAACCACCTTTCCCACTTCAGCTGGCCATGGCACCAGGCACCAGCACGTCTGGGGCCCAGCCTTGGACCTCCACCTCTGTTGGCTATACACCACCTTCTGGTGGAACTGTCACTGAGGATGGGGCTTGCCACCCCCCTGGGAGCAGGTCCAGACAGGAACTGGTCAGCCATCGTACAGTCCAAGCCGTGGTGCATAGGGGACTCAATAAGGGTTTCGAGGCCAGCTACGCCAGCTCGAGGGCAGAGTGGCACATTTAGAGGGTGAGCCTGCTCCTCCTAGACAGCACCCAGCACAGCCACCTTTGCAGCTGTGAAGGTGTAGTGGTGGCTGTCCATGGGTGGGGACCTCCATCCCACTGTTTCCATTTGGGGGCTCATGGGCTTGTGACTGCCAAACACGCCTCTCCATCCAAGGTGTATCCTCCCATATGTGTCATATACTGCCCCTGTATGCTGTCTTGTCTGTTTTGTCTGTCATCCTACCCAACCTATCCATGAGCATGCATACTCTCCTTCCCCAACATCCCACTCTCACCTTACAAAAATGGAAACAAAAGGCCAATCTGTTCCCAGAATAACCTTTGCTCCATACATAGCTGTCCATTTCACACACATGGCCACTGGACATATGTAAACTTTTTAATTTGCATCACAACATACTACTGTTGTCCTCACCCCTCTCCAGGAACACGATACTGGTATGCACATGACTCCTAAAGGTTCCAGGTTCACGTGATGCAGATGACCCTATTGTACACATGGCACTACCGGTCCCTCTGTGGTTACCCCATTTAACTTTTTAATGATGATGATGTTGCACACAGCACCTTGCAAAAGTACTGTTCTCACATAATGATTGGACAGGAACTGTTTTGTTAATGTAAATAAAATGCTCAAAGTAATATATTTGGGTAATGTACAAATGTTTAATGACACATTTCTGTCTGAGGGTGTCTTGATATTACATAGGACAACACCACTACATAATACAGGCGTTGCTGGTGTTTCCCTTTTCATTCTTTTTTAATGCTTTGTTGTCACATGGTATGTTCTTGATATATCTATATCTATATATCTATATATATATATATATATATATATATATATATATATATGTATATATATATATATATATATATATATATATATATATATATATATATATATATATATATATATATATATATATATATATATATATATATATATATATATATATATATATATATATATATATATATATATATATATATCTGGACATAAACACACACACATACATCTACATAATGAAATAAATTTCCTATACTGTTGAGTGACTGTGCTGGATGATATGTTTGCGATAACATCCAATGTCTGTATATCTGCCATGGCTTAGTGGTAAATCACATTGGCTCTGGTATGCAGGGTCCTGGTTTCGAGTCTTGTAGAGGCCATTTATTTTGTTGCTGGGCAGAACAAGGGCCGTTGGATATGGAGTGATTAAGGCACTTTTAAGCAGCTGTGAGCGGGTGTGCGTAGGTTTGTGTGATGGTAAGCAATGTTTACTTTTGGTTACAGTTCCTTACACTCAGTTACCTTCTTGATTGCTTAACCTGTGTAGGCAGTGCTTACCCCCACAAAAACAGGCTGAAATCTGCTCACTGCTGCTCAAAAGTGCTTACTTCTGCTTACCCCCATGCTAATTTGTTTAAAAGAAAAGAAAAAGGGGTGATAGGAAAGTGGTGAAAAAAGGGCACAAAGAGGGAAAGACAGTAGGAAAGGAAGCTAGGGATGTGCAGGAAGGGTGTAGGGAAGGTCCATAGCTGTCCATTTCTTGTACAGCAACAGCTGTGCATATGCAATAAATTTGGTGGTACATTTGGACACTCACAATCCTGTGAGAAGGGTGAGGACAACAATAGTATGTTGTGATGCCAATTAGAAATGTTTACATGTGACCAGTGGACATGTGTGTGAAATGGACAGCTATGTATGGGGTGTGCTTTTTTTGCGGGAACAGATTGTCCTTTTTTTCTTTTATGTTTAGGTGAGAGTGGGATGTTGGGGAAGGAGAGTAGGTATGATCAGGGAGGATAGGTTGGGTAGGATGACAGACAAGACAAACAAGACACATACAGGGGCAGTATATGACACATGTGGGGGGAAACACCTTGGACAGGGAGGGGTGTTTGGAAGTGGCAAGCCCATGAGCCCACAAATGGATACAGTGGGACTGAGGTCCTCACCCATGGGCAGTCACCACTGCACCTTCACAGCCCAGAAGGTGGCTGTGCTGGGGGCTGTCTAGGATGGGCAGTCTCACCCTCTAGTTGTGCCACCTGGCCCTCAAGCTGACGTAGGTGGTCTTGAATCTCCCTGTCAAGCTCCCTACGCACCACGGCCTGGACCGTACCATGGGTGATAGGTTCCTGTCCGCTCCCGCTCCCAGGGGGGTCTGAGCCTCATTGCCTGCTGTGGTTCCACCAGAAGGTGGTGCAGGGCCAACAGACGAGGGGGTCCCAGGCTGTGCCCCAGATGTGCTGATGCCCGGTGACATGGCCAGCTGAGGTGGGACAGGTAGGTCTGCTGGGACCGGCCTTCCCATACGAGCTATGTTGTAGCATGTTTAAGGCAGATGTGGGTTAGTAATAGTCCACAGCTTTCACAATTAGTTATAACAGCATGCATAGGTATTCCCATTACCCAGGGAACCAGATATAAAATAGCTGCAGAGCAGGCAGAACACATGCATATATGGGTAAACAGTGGCCATTACAACAACATACAGGTTTCATTGATAGCAACAAGACACCAATATGGGAGTATTTTAACATGGCACATGCATAGAAACAGATGTGAATATTTATAAACCAATAGGACATATGTCCCAACAAAGGTTAGGAGTGTAGACATACCAAATGAGTTGTGTATATCAGTTATTTTTGCATATATGGTAGGGGTGAGAGAGAGTTCAATTAACAACTAATAAATCCTTGTAGTTTTCACAACATTCGTAGCCACTGTGGTGGTCTGTCCCTTACATGTATTATTACACTACCCAATGGCGTTATATTGTACAATTGTATGTTTGTAGATTAGTATGTACGGGACCTGTGTCTTATGTACAGGCTTGACAAGATGCAGTTATTAATGCAACATGTTTTGAGACTGCTGTCATACACTTTGGGTGAGATGCTGGGATGACAGGTATGTTTGCATGTGCATTCTCTTGACTATGTACAAGTCTGACTATCAGTTATATGTCATTAACAGCTGCCTGCACTTCTTGGATCATCACACTAATTTGTCAGGGGAGCAGGGCAAAAGGCAGGCGATGTGGGCCATTTATCAGGACATACTGGCAGGTTGGAACAGTTGAGGAGTATGAATATGCATACCACTGTCTATTTGGGCATTCTAGCAGAATCTGTACTGTTGTGAAGTGTATATATGCATACAGCTTTCTCTCTGAACATTCTAACAAACAGTGTGCAGTTGTGTGGAATGATTATGCATACAACTTACTGGTGCTCCTGGGATCCAAAGCCCTGCTGTGTGACAAAAGCATTACAGTTAAGATCACTGTACACTGTGCTATCAGGCAATTGTTGTGAGGCTTTGCAATGTATTTAGTCTAATATAACTGGCCTGTTTGCACTTCCAACATTGTTATACAGCACTTCATATACATTTTATCTGAATACCACAGTCCGGGTAACACTGCTTACTACATCAGTACTATTTAATAACTGCAACAGTACAACAACATATGACTGCAGAGTAAACAGAAGCAATGCAGGGGTTACACCTTTATTTGCAGCATATTACACAATTCTGTATACTGGTGCAACACTTTCTGAGGCTCTTACATATATTTTGAATGACAGTACCTGCAGGCTATTTACTAACCTGCCTCGCGATGCATCCTTTGCAGCCTAGCATCATGGGCTTTCTGGTTCACAGCATGCTCATCTGCAGCTGTCAGAGAAGTACAGTGATATTTAGCTATACCTATCCATAGTATACACAAGCTAGGCAGTTATTAACTACGTAGTGGAAGAAGTGCTTAGTTCTGGGGCATTCTGCATCTGCCTTGCTTCCTGGATCTACTGTTCCAGGACACCCCCCCTCCACTGCTTCAGGTCTGCATGATGGTGCCTGACCTGCTCACCAGTCCGGGGGATACTTGTGGCACTAGTGAGGTCACAGGTGAGACTGTCCCAGGCCTCCATTTCGTACTGCGAGCCCTGGTACTGGCCCTGCAGTAGTCTCCTGTCGTGGTGCTTTACCAGGAGCCATACCATGAATTTGGACTCCTGGATGCCCCAGCGCTGCACTCTAAAGAGAGTGCCTTCTCCCACTCCAGCCATTCTGCCGGCAGGGGGATGCTACAACCAGATATGAGCTGTATTCCCGCCTATTCGGTTTAAGTAGGGCCGGATTCCCACACTTTTCCGTAATTGGTCGGTTTCAAAAAGGATAAGCTATGTCTTATTCATTACAGGTTATGTATGTGTCTGGTATGCATGATTCATGTGTGCATATACTGTATGGGGTCCTGGGGACTTCATATCTTTATTGCAGTGACACCTCAACTCTGTGTTTACTGCAGTACTCTAATTCACATATTTATGGTCTGTGGCAGGTTATAGATCATTACACTGTACATAGATTCAGTTCACATGTTTGATTTGATTTCCCTGTGGTGAGGTTTAGTTTGCTGATACCTCCTTTATATGCATTGCTATCATGGTGTAGTGGTTAACTACTGTGGCTGTCAGGTACAGGGTCCTGAGTTCTAGCCTTGCAGAGGCTGTTTATTTTGTTGCTGGCCAGAAAATGAGCTGTTGGGTACAGAGTGAGTAAGGCACATTAAAGCAGTTGTGAGTGGGTGTGCTCGGGTTTGCACTGAGTTAAGCAATGCTAACCTCTGGTTACAGTTTCTTACACTCAGCCTCTACATTGCTTCACCAGTGTGGTGCTCGGATACCGGCAGCCAATCAGGCTTACACCCGCTTGCTCCCGCACTTGCAAATGCACTGCATTTGATGCTTGCATCTGACACTCACACCCCTGGGTGGGGGTGAGGAATACAATAATGCCTTGTGATGCCTATTACATCGGCTTATATGCCTACAGTGGGGTGTTGCGACCATGTGTTTTTAGGTGTTGTGTAGAGGGTTATGCAATGACACATATGGTCATACCATACTTAGCCATATCAACTGGACTGTGCTGTGGTGGGACCCATATCGGGAAAGGCTGCCCATTAGGCGTAAGCATGCCGGTCGACTGTTCAGAATCCGAGGCTTGTCCAGAGTTTGCTACATACTATTGGTGTGTTCCTCTTACAATCTGCACCTGTCTGGCAAATACCTGGGAACTGACACCATTAAATACAGACAAGTAATTGAGTTTAGGACCCCACATCCTTCATCCGAGTCATGCTAATGCATACCTATTATTCTATCAGCTTTCTAAGGTTATAAGTGGAATATTTGTTTCTGTCCCTCATAAGCTCTGCCCATTTCGGAATATTACTTACATCCCCAGGGCAGTCCTAATACAACTGCACCAGCCAACACCTGCACGCCTAGGCCCATAATTACATACCCATAGTTCCCCCACCTGCTCCTCCTCTACAGCACCCATCCTTACTCTGGTTGCAGGTTGTGTCTGAACACACCACAACACGCTGCCCACTCTCTACTTCACGGGACCTATGTCGTACATTGTGTCGACCCATGGGTATTCAGGCTTGCACAACCTACTGGTCCGTGTACATATACAGCCTGGTTTGATGAATCATTACAGGGACTGACTCAGATGATCATTAATCTTTGGGGTATCCCACAAGGGACAGTGATGTCTTTGTTTCAAGATTAGACCTGGCAGGTCTCTCCCACTGGTAGTATCCTGCCTGTGGTTTGGAAAGCAGTGATGTGTTTACTTGTATCGTGTGTTTGTATGTTTCACCTGTCTAGGTGGGGGTGGTTGATGCTACGTTTTACACGTTTGTTGATTGGACCCTTCACCCCCATTTGCACGGCCTAGGAACATATGTCATTCGTAACTGCTGTATCATATCCTAGCTAATTACATGTGTATATTTACACACACACACACACACATATATATATATATATATATATATATATATATATATATATATATGCATTACTGTATACAGATATATCTGTATATGAATGCATACATGTATATATTTATATATTGCTGTCTATGTATATCTAACAACATATGGGTGTATGGGTGTCTGCATATGTATCTATCTATATGTGGGTATACATATGTATTCTGTCTCTGTATGTATACATTTGTACTATGGAGAGGGAGAGGTATATCTCCATGTAGCTATGTGTAGATATACACACACATTCCTCTACATATATACATCTGCATCTGGTTATTCCATTCTGCCATGTAGATTAGACTTTGCTGCAGTGGAACTTGTAGCGGGCGTGGCTTCTCGTTGGGCGACGCCTCTGCCCAATGAACATTTTTGCTCACATCCCTGGGGCTGTCCATATAGACCCACATCATCCAACACCTGCACACCTAGACCCATAACTAGCTACCCATAGTTCCCCCACCTCCTGTACAGCACCCATCCTTACTCTGGGTGCAGGTCAGGTCTGAACACACCACTACACACTGTCCATTCTCCACTTCACTGGACCCATATTGTACGTTGTCTCGACCCAAGGGTCATCAGGCTTTCCCACCCTTGTAATCCGGGTATGTACACACCCCAGCCAGAATGGTCATTGCATCACCTTCCTTTGGTTATATGTCAATTTTTGGGGTGTCCCATAAAGGACGCTCCTGTCTGTGTTCCAAGATTAGATTTCACGAGTGCACTCTGTACCCCCCCCCTGTTGTATCCTGCCTGTGGTTTGGGGAGCTGTGGACTATTTACATTGTGGGTTTGTGTGTATGTTTCCTCTGTCCAGCTGAGGGGTGGGTCATGCTACGTGTTACATGTTTCTTGCCTGTAATATATGTCATGCTCTTGTGCTGTTTCCTATCATAGCTGTATATCTGTGTATATCTGCGTGCACACACACACACACACACACATATATATATATATATATATATATATATATATATATATATATATGTCTGAACTGTATATATATGTCTGTAATCTATGGTTACAGTTTCTTACACTCAGCTTCTACTTTGTGTAATCTGTGTAGGCAATGCATACCCCCGCGCAAATGCACTTAAACATGCTTACTGGTGCTTATATATGCTTACTACGGCTTATTTATGCTTAAACCTGCTTCCTAGTGCCTTATTCATTATGACACTGACACTTCAGTCCAGTTCACTTTTAATTGTTATTACGCAGGTTATATTCATTATGACACTACCATTTTGATTGAATGACATTAGTTAAACATTTTATGCAGTACTCCAGTTCACATTTACATGTTATTATGTAGGCTATACAGCAAAACAATGTATAAATATGTTTATATGGTTCTACCTGAGATAGCCGACAGCTGATTTCACTGACAACGAATTTGCGAGCGCCAGAAGATCAACAATCCGGAAGACCGACGCTACGGATCAAAACACCGACGCCGAGGATACTGACTTGGAAAAAGGCTGTGTAAGTATGCGGTGGTGACGGACGTTAGTGCAGTAAGGTAAGTGTGGATATTGACGGTCTGTGGGGATAGGGGTGGGTTTAGTGATTTAGGTCAGCGCTGGGTTAGGTAAGTGCGTAGTGATAGTGTTTGGGTTAGGGTGGGTTAAGTGAGTTAGGGTTAGAGCCCGTGTTAGGTAAGTGTCTTGTAGTAGTATTTTTTGGGTTGAGGCGGGTTAAGTGAGTTAGGGTTAGGGCGCGGGTTAGCTGAGTGTGTAATAGTGACGGACCTTAGGGTAAGGGTTTGGGTTAGGGTTGTAGATAGTTGTGTATGTGAGGTTTAGTATGGGTTTGTGAGGATTTTGGTGTGCTTGTGTTGTGTGTGTGGGTTTTGGACAGGGGATGTGTTTTGTTAGTTGATTGTTGTTATTGTGGTGTGTGCAGCATATGAGGTTTCGTGTTTGTGGACCGTTGGTTATTTGATTGTCGGGCATGTGAGGTTTCGTGTTTATGGTTTGTCAATGTTTGTGTTGTCGGTGTTTTGCAGTGTCAGTTATGTCAGGTAGAACCATTTATATACACATTCCACATGGAAAATGATATGTGCTATAGTGGGACTAGAACCGTGAATACCTCTTTGTTAGGTGGATGCTCTAACCACTACACTATTGACGTAAATGTTGAACTGCATCTGTTTTTCTGTTTGGATGATTTTGATGTGTAAGCTACACTAAGCACTGGGCAGTGATGTGCAAACACGCTGCGCTTCGCTTGCACTTTCATTAATGAAGCAATACAAATGTAACATAGGGACATGGGGAATCTAATTGTGATAGTTCTGGGGTCGGGGCTCAACATTCCACTACGTGCTTGTGTGTTTACTACTTTGATTTTATTTCAGTGTTCGTGGACACTCTTTTATGCTTAGCATACATTTCAGTATCCACAGACAATGACTTAATTGCTTACTATTAGAGGCAGGCTCTAATAGTAAGCATAGTAGGTTGTGCAACTGTGGGGGCATGTTTAAGCCTCCGTAGAGCACTTAAATATGCCCCCTGCACTCGCACACATTTCCTGTGCATGTCAAGGGTGCAGCAGCATGCCCTCATAAATATTCATCTGGTGCTGCTGCACCATCTGACAGGAGGACGCTCGGCACAAGGCTAAAACCGTCCTTGCGCCAAGCTTCATGAATCCCAGAGATGATAAATGACAACACAGGAAACTCTGTTTGGTTTCGTCAAGGGCAGGTCATGTCTAATCAACCTTGTAGGCTTCTTTGAGAAGGTCACCATATCAACTGCCAAGGGCAAAATGGTGCATACTACCTACCTTCACCTGGGCATTGGATTCAACACAATGCCCCACTTGGGCATTAAAGATAAGCTCTCTGAATTAGGTAAATCCTCCAACATGACCCACTGGATAGCCAGCTGGCTCACAGGTAGTACACATGAATTTGGATAAGGGAGTCTACCTCCACAAAAAGGTCAGTCACTAGCTGAGTACCTCAAGGCTCAGTGCTGGGGCCAGTTCCTGTTTGGCATCTACTTCTCTGAAGTCAGTGCTATTGTTTGAAGTCCTCTGGTTAACCAGATTCGCCGACAGTTGCAAAGTAGGTGCAGTTATTGTATTTTCCCATGACACAATCACCCTCCAGGAAGGTCTATGAAAGACTAATAACTGGTGCCAGAGTCATGGTCTGTAACTCAGTGCTAAGAAGTACATAATACAATATCCTTCAGTAAGACAGTGATCCTTGCAAATTACTACAGTGGTAATACACCCCAAGAGTTGACTGAGTGGTCAGGGATTTGGGAAGACATGCAGACAGTGACTTGGCTTCTTACAATCATATGTCTACTGTAAGAAGGAAATCATTTTATGTTGCACAACTTATAAGCAAGGGAATGGCATTTTGGTCAAAAGATGTCATTGTTCCTTTCTACTTGGCAGATCTCTCAACTGTGTCCCTGTTTTGGAGGAACTTCCTAATTTCAGGCCTGATTTACTCCCTCACAGGTTGCCCCTATTTATGGAGGTATGCCCCTATTTTCAGGCTTGATTTACATCTTCACACAATTTTCTGAATCTTCTTCATCATATATTTTTTTTTACACAGAAAACTGCACTGTTTGACTGACCAACATACCAGTGGCAACAGTAACTTAAACAGGACACACATTTGACATCTCCCTTTTTCTTAAGCAAAAATAAATGACCTTATGTGGTAGAATTTTGCAATACAGTTTCATTAACATCCACAGATTTTACACTGTCTCTTTGGTAATGTGCTTATATTTATTCCATCATTTTTGTCACTCTGTTTTTTAAATGTGTTTGTGAATAATATGACATATTCTTACTGAAAGCAAGAAACATTATGTGCTATTTAGTATTTTTGGTATTTTATTTTTATATTTTAACTGGACGTTTGGAGTTTTCAGGGCTGTTTCTACTCAATAATTGGTCTAATGTGGGACAAGTGCCAAACCTCTCAACCTGCAGATGTTGAAACAGGAACAATGCCCCCTTAGGTATCTGTCTGCCCAGGCATATTCAACAACTGGAGGCTCCTCAAAACAAGAACACATGGTATACAAAACAAGCAGATAAAATAAATCCAATAATGCCAATCTAAAACCAAAACACAAAGCAAGAGACTAATAAGGACCACCAGAACTGCAGTATCACACAAAGACGTTTTATTCCACCACAGAGGCTGTGTCTTGGAGCCTCTGTGGTGGAATAAAATGTGTTTGTGCAATACTGCAGTTCTGGTGGTCCTTACTGGTGCCTTGCTTTGTGTTTTGGTATACAAAACAAGTCCAACGTGTTCTGCCTCAAAGCCTTATTCTTATACATGGTCTCCTACAGGCTGCTGAGAGGTGACCTAAGCCTGGCTTATAAATCATCATCAGATCCAGCCTTAATGGATGGATCACAGCATCCTGTGATCCAGGCTTAATGGATGGATCAGAGTATCTTCTGATCCACCCTTAATGGATTTGTTGCACATATATAAAACAACTGGCATCAGAAACGTCCAATCCAGGAACCTAAACCTCGCCTGCAACATAAATTAAATTATGTTGGACGGACAGAAGTGTGTCTCAGAGACTACCCCTTCTCTGAAAAGGCTTCCCATGTAAAACAGAGCTCTTACCTGCACTTATTTAACATAAACTTGGATTAGTGGATGGGGAATTGTAAATTTACCCCTGGGCTAGAACTTATGTCTCTGTTATAGAGTGGGGAGCTTGTAGATGCTGCCCAAGTTACTTACTGTTTATCCTCTGCAAAAAAAACTAAGGGACTCAAAGCTGTGAATACTTCAGGGAAGCCTGGCTAGGTCCTTTAGGGTTGTTAGTCTAGTATTCTTCTATGATTGTATGATATAAAACCTTTGGGTGGTACTGCCAAAGTAAGCTAGCCGAGTTTAAGTAACATCTCCAGTTATGTTCCACAAACTAGGTCAATTGGCAAGGAATAACAAACTTCCACTAAATCCAGCAGGAAATAATGATATTTTCCCTCCCCCTAAAATGCCTCTAATCTAACCATTCCCACACTCGATATAGAATGCAATAGTCCAAATATCTCTGAATATAAATACTTAGGCTTAATATGTGCCCATCACTGTCACTCACACGTCATACAGACTACATAACAAAGTTCTTTCATAAATGAAACTGTATTACAAGTTTTCATGTACTTTCCTCTGAAAGCAGGAGAGCTATTGCTATAAATGTTCTACCTAAACTTGAGTATGCACTGCCATTACTATCTTTACACCTCCCTAGTGCCTACAATATGCATAAAATATAACTTCTTGAAAATGCAATCTTCAGATTTGCTCTACTTCCTTAAGATCAACATTATAACTTAAGGAGCAGACCGTCCTCTAGATGTACTAATGAAGACAATATTATACTTGAAAGACTTTTTAAAATAAAGTTGGTGAAAAAGCTTTCACATGCCTTGGCCCTGCAATCTGGAATCATCTATCTAAAAAAATTAAAGGTGTATTAACAATTAGGAAATTCAGAGTTGCCCTGTGCAAACATTTCACCAAAGAATCCAGCTACAAATGTTACAGAGGAAATTACTGACAGTATCAGTACATTTTTTCTATAACAACAGTTGTAATTGTAAATAAATTGCAAATGTATGTATGTACTTTCAGAATTACTGCAGTGTTCTTTTACTGTGAACTGTTAAATAGCTGCCTCTTTCTTCTTATAACTACTGTTCTGTATGCACAATTGTATGCAAAGAGATGAATGCTTTGTGTGCTCCTTGAGAGCCCAGGTAATGTTTGAGAAGAATCAAGAGACCCACCCACCTACTCAGTCAACAAATAAAAATAAGTAAATGAATAAACGGTTTCAAATGCTCTGGTCACATCCGTAAAGAGACAACCAGCAAGTAGGCTGTTCTTCACTCTGCAATGTATATTGCTAGTTACCACGTATAAGGCTGTCATTGTATTTAGTTAGTACAGAATGCATTTTGTGTATCACACAGCAGTCTTTATTTATTTATATGATTGAAGATTTATCATAGAATCATAACAGGTTACTAGGCGAATGGCCACAGGGCCATTACAACCCTAGCCAAGTTCAACCTGTGTTCCCAAGGGTGTCTGGTTCAAGCAGATACTAAAATCAGCACCTATTGCCCCTGTCCAAGAGGGACACAGGTGGAACCCCTAGGCTGAATTTCTGGTTACACATCCAGTCAACCAAATTATGCTTAAATAGGGTAAATGAGGGGCTTTGTGTAACATGAATAGGAAGCTTGTTCCAAAGCTGGGGCAACCTCTGTGAGACAAATCTGCCTCTCCAGCAAGTTGTATTGATTTCACTTACCAGGCTTAGGTCCTTTGAACAAGCGACTTGTGTGTCTTTTCACTTGCAAATATGCAGCATTTCCATTAAAGCCGGGTCAGAGATTGCTGTATATGCAAGGCACAGGCCACCTCTGAGCAATCTGTATGACATAGAGTAAAGTGACAATTATTTCCGTCTGTCTGCACAAGACAGATCTGGAAGACCCTGAGTTTTCTTTGTAAGGAAGATTTGTGGTCTCTCCAATTGCTGTAGGTGTTTGGAAAGGAACATAGTAAAGGGAACATTGTACTTATTATTGGCCTGATGAGTGAAGAGTACAAGGGATTATAACCTCTTTTTTTCTGGAGGTAATGCTCTTACTCATGATGTGAGCAATATTAAATGCCCTTCTTATCACTGTGGAGACATGGTGATTGAAGTTAAGGTTGCTGTCAACCTGTGTGCCTAGATCTCTCACCACTGAGTGTGTGCTTAGGGTATTGCTGTTGATGTGGTAGTTTGCAGGAACATCACCCTTGCTGAAGGAGATAATGCATTTCTTTGCATTAAATTTAAGACCATGAATTTGGCACCAGTCATTAGTCTGTGTAAGACCTTCTTGGAGGATGTTGACATCACTAGGGGTTGTAGTGATTGCTCTCAGTTTGCAGTCATCATTAAAATCAGTCTTTTAATTTTAGCTTGTACTTCTGAGAACTAGTTTCCAAACAGTAGGGGTCTCAGAACTGATCCCTGTGGAGCACCATTGGTTACATGTCTGCTGGAGGAGGTGGAGTTCCTTATTTTGACCATATGAGTTCTATCAGTGAGCCAGTTTGCAACCCACCTGAGACTATATAGGTTAATACCCAGCTGGGTGAGTTTATCAATGATGCTTGAGTGGGGGATTCTGTCAAAGGCCTTGGCTAAGTCTAGGTAGGCTGTATGCACAGATTTGCCCTTGGCTAGGGCTTTGGTGACTGTCTTGAAAATGTTCATCAAGTTTAACAGGCATGATCTCCCCTTGACAAAGCCAGACTGGGTGGGGTTGAGCATTTGGAAATTTTCAATATCTTTGTTAATAAGGTCCATGATGGTTCTTTCCATGGGCTTGCTGATAAGGCTGATCAGGCTAATGGGTCTGTATTGATGCACGCCCTTTGTGCAAAGGGATGACGGTAGCTGTTTTCGATTCCACTGCAACAAAGCCAGTGCTTAGGCTGTGATTGAAAAGCGTGCCCAGTGGTGATGCTAATTCCTGTTTTAACCCATTTAGAACACAGCCCGGGATGCTGATCCCATAGAGGCTGTGTTTTTGGCCTTGGAGAGGGTGTTTAAGACCTGCTCCTTGGCGATGCTAGATGGAGGACAGATGTTAGGGATGCTTTGGTGTATATGTGATGGGGACAGGGGAGTGAAATTTTCACTGAACACAGGTCAGCCAGCAGGTTTGTTATATACACAGGTTCTGTATATGTAGTACCATTAACTACAAGTTCAGCACAAATTTGAGCCTTACCTTTGAGGTTACATATGTAAGTAAAGAACGCCTTGTGACTATCTTTAGTTATGGAAGCTAATTTGGATTCATAGTTAACTTTGGAGGACTTCATTAGGACTCTTATTTACTTGTTTAAGTTGAGGAGGGAGTGTTTCCAGTTTTGAGACTGTTCCTTCCTAATCTTAGACAGCAGTTTCTTTCTCCTATGGTATAGCCAATTAATGGCAGTTGTCCACCAGACAGGTTTGTTTCTCCTTGAATATCTTGCATTGGTTCTATCAGGTACAGCAGAGTCAATACAATTGTACAGGTGCTCATATAAAGCACTGGTGTATAACTCAGCATAGGTGCCTGTTCCATCAGTGGGGGAGGGCTATGACGATATTTATGCTGTCACGTAAGAAGTTATAATTGGCCTTGGAGAAGTTCTTTAGTGTAGTTGTTGCTATGGAGGGGGGGGGGTCTTGTGTTATAGTTACTTCTAGGGAGACTGATTAGTGGTCAGATCTCACCAGGGATGGCCACACACTGGGGGTGATACAGTGGTCCCACAAGTTGGTGAGCAATCCAGGATATTTGAGCCTCTTGTAGGTATGTCAACCAGTTGGCCCAGGACATTGGAGTTATGAAGTCCAGGAACCTTAGGGCAAGTGAGTTAGAACACACATAATTTACCCAGTCAATGGATGGGTAATTAAAGTCACCCCGAAACAGGGTGTTTGTATCTTGAGTGATTCAAGTAGATCCATGTAGGCTGAATGGATATCCTGATTCATGGAGGGGGACCTATAGCTTGCAGTGACCTGAAGAGGGGTCTTACCTACAGTCAATTACACCTGAAGTAATTCAATGGAATCGTGCTGTTTAACCAATCTAGATATGTATTTATCTTTAATGAATATTGATACACCACCACCTTTAGTTCTCACACCTTCAGTTTGTGGTCTGAATGTGTGGAAGGAAATGCATCCTGGTATTATTGAGTTGCTCTCCACAACCTTAAACCAGGTCTCAGTGACTGCACAAATGTCAGTATCTTCCAAGGTGAGGACTGCTTCCATTGAGTGCAGTTCCTGGTTTAGACTCCTAGCGTTTAGCGGCATAACTTTGATGTTGTTTTTAGAGAGTATTGCTACATCAGGAATTTTGTTCTTTTGACATTGTCTAAAAAAAGCACTATGGAGGAGGCAGGAGCCTTAGCTAGTAACCGAAATCCCAGAGATGACAGATGAAGACCATCTCTGGCAAGCAACATGGTCTATCTACCATGTCATCCCAGGATGACAGGTATAGGATTCCCTTAGAATGACACCAGAATCTAAGCCAATTGTTGAAGTCAATCATTTTTTGCTTATTTTGTGGTATCATCTTAGGTGAAGGTACAGTGCTGCTTAAGGCTAGGGACATAACTGAGTGGGACACATATTCAGAGAGCTCAGTCATGTCTCTCTTCATACAGTCTAGTGAGTAGTATCTCAAGTCATTCCCACCAACATGAACTATGAGGGAGTCATAACAAACAGTATTTGCTGTGGAGAGACTTGAGTGAGTGTCTGATCTGGTGGAGTCTGGCACCCAAAAGATAGCTGACCGTAAACTTCTCCTTTTCCAGCCTGGTGAGTGGGACATCTATGTGTCTCACTATAAAGTTGCCTATGACCAAAAAAATTGGTTTAGATGTACTTTGTCTTAGGGTCTTGCTTGTTGAGACACTTGTGCTTGCAATTTTATGTGTATTGAGTGCTGTAGGTACTGTATTAGGTTTAGCATGTTTGGTTTTTGGAGGTCTATAGTCTTTAGGTAGATTTCTGGTGAGTACCTCCGTGTATGATGGTTTAAGTGTTGAGAGTGTGTTTTGTGCAGGAGGCATAGTATGTGGGCTGACAACCTGTTCAGTGTCACTGAACAAGAGAACAAGGACTCCAAATTCTCAGTGTAAATGCATATGCATCTGTCACAAATTGAGCTTGAGTGGCTTAGGAGTAGTGGGCTGTCAATGGACATGAAGCAATTGCTACACTGCTTCAAGATACCCATTTCAGTCAGGCTGGCAGGAGAAGTGGAGGAGAACTGACCATCCATAATACTAGGTGTAAATTTGCTTACTTTAAAGAGGAAGGATGTGGTTTAATTGGGGGTTAGTGCTGGGTCTATACTATTCTCTCAAGGGATATGAGACTATTAGGGATTAGGAGATTTCAGTTAAAGTGCCAAATGCTCTTGAAAGCCCAACTGAGGTGCTGTCTGAGCAGAAAAGCGCAATTTAATGGACTCCTCAGTTGGAGCACATGCAGCTTCTAAGGGAAAATAAATCTACTTTAGCTTTTGCCTCTGCAACCACCAATGTTTATCTCCACTGCCTGGCACTGTGCAAAGGTGTGGTATGTGTAAACAGATGCCTCAGATTGCTCAGATGAAGATAGTGGAGCAGTGGCTGGTTGCCAAACTCTTTGGATCTGTGTTAAAAAATGCTCAGTTTACTATATAATGCCTGACAGGCAACACTGACTTTTCTGTTAAGTACTCTGTTGATAATTTTATGATAAATTGATAATACTGATTGAGACCTTTTTAAAATATCTGATTTACTAAAATTGCCTGAAGTGATGGCTAATTTCAGCCATTTTGTGTCATTCATGTGCTAAGCAGTAGCATAATTTTGTTCTTTTTTGTTTAATATGGCAGTTGTTTTGTGAATAAGAAACAATTTGCATCCAAAAACAGTATCCTGATAAATAAGGCCTACCACAGTAGTATTAATGCCTGCAGTCATCTTCCATAATACTCAAAAACATCATTCAGTGTTAGCTGTGGTCTTGAAGTAGAAGAGATGCATGGATAAAACAAATATGAAAGAGTAAAATCCCACGATTGGAGGAACTCCCTGGTCAACCTCAGTAAGAAGCTGAGATCCCACATAAAATCCTCCAAAGCCAGTTATGAAAACAAAATCGCCACTGATTCTAAAGACAACCACAAAGCATTCTATAGCTATGTCAAGAATCTCAATGGCAACACTCAGATCTGCTCTGAGTTACAGCACAATGGCACTAAATATACAGAACCAACTGATATTGCCAACATCCTGGCAGATAGGTTCAATGCTAACATTACCCCCCTCTCACCTCCTAAAGGGCCCATCTTTATATGGGAAGAATGCAAAGTTCCTGTAATTACAGCTGCACAGGTAAAAACTTCACTCTGCAAAGCCAAGAACACAGCATCCATGGAACCTGACAACATCCCAGGCTGCCTTCTACATGAACTACAGAATGAACTGGCACCCCACCTAAGTACCATGTTCAATCATAGCCTCACCTCAGGCTTTGTGCCCATTGAATGGCGCACCGCGACGGTTATCCCACGCCACAAAGGGGGGGCCACAACAGACCCCAGGAACTACTGCCCCATTAGCCTGATGAGCCTAGTCTGCAAGGCCATGGAATGTATCATCATGGAACTCAGAAACAAAGACATTGGAGATTTCCAAACTCTGGACCCCACACAGTTCGAGTTTGTAAAAGGCTGATCATGTCTCCTAAACCTGATAGACTTCCTTGAAGTAGTCACCAAAGCCATAGATGAGGGTAAGGTAGTTCACACAGCCTATCTAGATCTTGCCAAGGCGTTCAACACCATCTCCCACTCTGGAATTATAGATAAACTCACTAAACTAGGTTTAAATCCCTATGTCACAAGATGGGTTGCCAACTGGCTTACTGACAGAGAACCCACACTGTGAAAGTAGCAAACTCCAAATCAGACTTCAGCCCAATGACAAGTGGAGTACCACAGGGTCCAGTCCTAGGTCCTCTCCCGTTTGGTATATACTTCTCTGAAGTACAGGCTAAGACAAAAGGTCTTTGGCTAACTAAATTTGCAGATGACTGCAAACTAGGAGCCATAATTGAAACTCCTAATGATGTGGACATCCTACAAAAGGGCCTCACTGAGACAGATGCCTGGTGTCAAAGCCATGGTCTCAAGCTCAATGCCAAAAAGTGCATTGTCATCCCCTTTGGTAAAAACTCTGTACCCATGAACTACCACATAGGCGGTAGTCTTCATAACACCGAAAGTGTGATAAGAGACCTTGGGACACAGGTGTACAGTAGTCTCTCCTTTGACTCCTTTGATAATCACATCACCACAGTGGTCAGGAAATCCTTCTATGTGGCACACCTCATCACAAAAGGTTTCTCATCCAGAAAAAAAGAGGTCATTGTTCCCCTCTACTCATCACTCATTAGACCCATTATAGTGTACAACACCCCTTTTGGTATGTACCTCACAAGACATCTACAACAACTGGAAAGGCTGCAAAAATACCTCACAAAGTGGATTACTGGCCTCAAACAGATGCCTTATGCAGACAATCTCAAAAAACTCCAGCTTTACTCCGTCGCATATCGCCTACTCAGAGGCGATCTCTGCCTAACATGCAAAGCTATGTCAAGCCCAGAGCTGTTGGACATGCTCCACTTAAAGAAATCCCAATCCCTCTGAGCTACACGCTCTAGGGACCTAAACTTTGTCACCACAATAAACAAAACATGCTGGAGGGATAGATTCCTGTCCCAGAGACTTCCTATACTCTGGAACAGACTACCTATCTATGTCAAACAGAGCTCCTCATTAGCACTCTTCAAGAAAAATCTTGATGATTGGATGGGTAATAGGAAATTCACCCCGGGGATCACTTCTGTGGTTCTGCTTGACAGGGGCACAGGAAAATAAATTTCTTGGGTGGCAAAAACCAGGGTACCTTTTTGGCTAGGCTTGTATAGGCTCTAGGGTCAATAGCCTAGTACCTACCTATGAACCTATATCTACTCACTGAAAGTTATTGACAAATTTGAGATAAAAGACAAGGGCTTGCAGTCAGCCACCTACCTGTGTCTTGTTTTTTTAATTCAAATATTTTTGATGAAGGGTTGGCAAATGTATAAAAATAGCATTGAAAACAGTCTAGTCTAAATAATTTTCATCCATTCTAGTAGAATTCCCCCAGCATGTATATATTTAATAGTTTCCTTCTTGCTACAAAATGCATTCTCACACTTTGTGGTGTACTTCTGGCTACACAGCTGAGCCAGTGCTTGAACGCTTTCTTGAGAAGACAGCAGTCTTATTACTCATTTCCACCATATTTTTTCTGAAAACATGATGGATATGTGGCTGTATGGCCATTGCTTCTATCTGAAGAGGCACCTGTGTCTTTGGATAACTTACTGTTCTAGCTAATCTTGTTGATGCTTTTTGATCATAGTCCTGACATGATAACACGAATGACTAGTGTAATCCACTCACCTGATATATTTGTTAAATTGTCTTTTTGTTCACATTATGCTCATCTGTGAAGATATATCTGACTTAAATTTATAAAGCAAATACAGATGTTAGTCTTACATTCATGTCAGTACACTGCATATAACAGAATATGTTTGAATGCAGTTCTGTATCGGATCACTAATGACATGGATGACAGTCTTTCAACAGACTTTTTTAGTCAAAGAATTTAACATCTATCTATCTATCTATCTATCTATCTATCTATCTATCTATCTGTCTATCTATCTAATTGAATTTAACCACCATGCTGTGAACTTCTCCCTGAAAACCTGCTTTGTAGTCCCTGATAACCACTCTATATTCAGGGATTATACCAAAGCCACTCACTTCCTGTTTACTGATCTTACTGATTATCACAAATAGTATACCTGGACAACACGGCTTGCACCTGAGACTGCTGCCTACTGCTCTGCATTCTACTACCATTTTGATAGATGCATTAAGGTATCTGTACCAGTTCAATGATAGCATAAATGCATGATTAAACTATGTGTTTAACAAATTGTATAAAAATAAATAAATAAATAAAAAACTCTTCGCCATCTCTAAAAGATGTTACTTCACTATTATAAATGGGAAATAAAAAAAAAAACTGTTTGCCCCTCTAACTTTCTATTAGGAAATGCAAGGTCAGTGGAAACTTAGGGTTGCTCCTAACTCAGAACTCAGCCGTAAACCTTCTTCATCTACATCAGGATAATTAGAAGTATATTTATGTACTGATCATATCTCCAATGGTACCTCCTTCTCTCACACTGAGGACATTGCTAATATTTTTGTGGGCAAATTAATTTTCACCCCACCCACCCTTCCATCTGTCATTACATCCCCACACACTTCCACTCCTGATCACACTTTGTACTAAGCCTGTTTGGCCCTTTTCAAAATTAAAAATGCCAGTTTCATGAGTCTTGGCAATATCCCCGGACATCTGTTGAGAACTGTTAAGCCATACTTAGCAACACCCAAGTCCCCATCAAATCTTCAGCCTGAGTCTCTTCATTGGTTGCATCCTTGAGATGTGGAGAACAGTTGTCTTGGTACCTTGCCCTTGCATAAAGGTGACCCCTCTTCTGACCCAGGGAATCACAGACTTGTAGACCTTATTAGTATTATATGCAAGATTGCAGGACATATTATAGCTGAAATTATAAACAGTGAATTGGAACTTATCATAGTTGAATTAACAAACAACAAAAAAAAATGACCTTATATTCCTGGATCCATACCTGTTTGGCTTTGTAAAAAGGCAAGCCATGGGTGCTCAACCTGGATGAGATTGTTGAAACTGTTACTGAGACCATTTGTAAGGGACATTCAGTCCATCATACTGCCTGCCTGAACATTGCCCATGATTTTGATACTGTTTCCCATGCTGTGATAATTGACAAACCCTCCCAACTCAGTATTAACCCACACATACTTCACTAGATAGGTAGCTGGTTATCTGACAGAACCCATGCTGTTAAGGTCAGGGGTGTTGACTCTAGAAAGGGAAGAGTCACCAATGATTTTTCACGGGGCTCTGTCCTGGACTCTCTCCTTTTTGGTATATACTTCTCATGCATAAAAGCTGATAAAAAATAGTATGGCAAACCAGCATTGCAGCTGATAGCAAACTGAGGGCAGTTATCAAACCTCATACTGATATTCAGATTTTCCAGGAAGATATAGACAATAGGCTTACCCTCAGTGCCAAAAAATGTGCATAGTGTCCTTTGACAAATTCAGCATTACTTCAGCTAAGCATTTGAATAACTTTCCACTTAAGATCTGACACAGTCATTAGGGACTTGGGTACCTTTGTTAATAAGAGACTTTCTTTTGCCACTATAGTTTCTCTGGTGGCTTGAAAATCCTTTTACATTGCACAACTTATTTCTCATGGTATTTCCTTAATGCCCAAGTTATAGTCTCACTTTACCTCCCCCCTATTAGTTCCTTCAGTGAATACAATGCCCCTTTCAGTTTGCACATTTCTAAGCACCTTAAAAAACTTGAAAAACCTCTACATGTCCTTACCAAAAAATCTCTGGTCTCCGTACCCTTAGTTATTCAGATGCCATTCCTGTTCTGCTTCTCCATCTTATACAGACTTCTTGAGGGATGATCTCTGCTTAACCTTCCATGCTATGAATGATGCACCTAAAAATTTCCAGCGTAAAACAAATCTGTAGAAGCATAGATCTATACTACCATGTTGACAACACCAGATGGCACAAAATGTACCACACCCAGTTTATTCCTCATTTGTAGAAGAAAAAGTCACCCTTACATGTCAAGCAGCATACTTTCTATCAGCCTTTAAAACCAGTCTGGATGGTTGCATGGGTGACTGCAAATTTTCACCTGGGATACATAGTGAAAATCTGTTTAATGGGGGATCATTGTAAGTTGTCCACCCATGCTGAGACATATGGTTGAAATTCTCGATGCCCTCCTTGATTGTAATGTTGGTAAGTCCCCACAAACCTGTCTATCTACCCATCTGTCTATCTATTTATCCATTTATCTAATATACGTAGCTTATTTCACTTTTTTCGATTGAGAATATTCAACTGGGCATAATCCATTTTTCAGTGGAAATCAAGAAAGAAAAGCACTGTTAATCAAAAATAGTGCTGGACGCGTTCAGGATTCATGCTGAACAAAAAACATAATCTCTGTTGTACAGAGGGATAAAGCTTGACTACAGTTTGGGCAACCCAGGTTCATTTAGCAGCAAGTGTAATAAAGAAGCTAGTGAGAAGTAAAATAATGAGGGTGCTATGACATATTTCCTGTTTTATTGGGTAGAGTATGCATGCATGCATGCACACATGTGGTACACACTCTGCATTAGATTCTGACGGGGAGACCAGAAAACTCACAGAGGTGTTTGTCTCATTGGGGCTGGGGCAAAAGATTGTTGTGTCTCTCATGGAAGTTGTCAATGTCCTTTGCAGCATCCTTTTGTACATGGCACCCTTAGATGTTTATATGCTTGTTTGGGGAGAATGTATGGCCACAAAGAAAAAGCCCTGTTTCCATAAAAATGATGACATCACACTCCCAGCACAACTGCCCATGGAAAAGGAAAATTCAGTAAAATTCTCATCCCTTTGGGAAATTAATTGGTCAATGGTTCAGTCTAGGAGCGAGCTTGGTAATTAGAAGGGAACTGATGCAAAAAGAATGCCTGGGCAATGAGCAGTATGTACAAAAGGCTTGTACTTAACAGTAAATATACAGTAACTGCTTAATTATAACAAAGGTAGGAAAACTGTGGGCACTGTAATGTTATGAGCTATAGTATATTCTACATGTTGACAATGAATATAGAGATACAGTAGAAAAATCATACGACATAAATAATGTTAGCGTAATTGTAACTAATAACCTGGATTAGACATAATATACAGTAGTATATCATAATATAGTATTAGTATTCTGGGAAGAAGACTTGTAAAATTCAGAGGACAAATTATTCACAGCAAGAGGTTCTCCGGTTCGAGTCTTGGCTGGGGTGTTTTCTGTGCCGAGTCTGCATGTCCTCTCTGTGTTTGCTTAGATTTCCTCAGGGTGCTCCAGTTTCCACCTACATTCCAAAGATATGCAGTAGGTGGATTTAACACTCTAAAGTGGCCATAAGAGTGATAGTGTGTTATAGAACTGCCACAGCAGGGCTAGTCACCCAGCAGTGTAATTCTTGGTTCTAGAGGATTGTCACTTTTGAAGTGACACCCCGACCCCATATGCAAAAATGGGATGGATTGATTCAAATAATACCACACTGAAGTGGCATAGAACATTAAGGTACTTTTAGCTTGTTTGAAAACACTTTTTCAGAGGTCCATCTTAGCAGAGCTGGAAGCATATTCCGTGACTTAACAATTCAAAAGGATAGGTGGTCTCTGCAAAGTAAGTTTTGGATCTTGTACAGAAGTAAGATTTGCAAATGATGTCCTAAGATTAAGCTGTTAGTTGTACTAACTAATAAAGGAAGTTTTCTTAGAATTTGTAGAACACTTAGTACAAGCAAAGATAATTTTGAATTATAGCTAGCCTGCAAGCTAAATGGAAACTGTAAAACCTACAGACATCTTGTATTATAACAGTAGAATTGACAGCAAAACCTTGGATGTACTGGAAGTTTTATTTGATACCTTTCAGGCTTGCATGTGTAGTAGCTGTATTAAATCTCCAAGGTGTAATGTTGGTATCATTCACTGCCCTAATTTTACAATGGCAGACATTTTCATTGTTTACGTCAAGACCACTTGTAAGGGTACTGATGAGATCCCTGAAATATTTGAAAGAAGTATCATGTTATTCTTTTAAGTGCTGTTTTGTTGTTCTTTTGCAGGAAATATCAGAATTATTACAATACATTAGGGAGGTTACACAAAGGTCATTCTAAAATGGCATAATGTCTTCTATGGAAATGTTTAAAATGATTAACTATGGATTGCTTCACAGGCCATGTAAACAGAACAAGTAACATTAGTCTTTATCAGCATGATTTTAGATCTTGTTATATAGACATAGGCAACTTAAACGACCTGTACCCACTCAATTTAGCTTTGAGAAGGACAGATCCTGTCTCCTGACCCTAGCTGATTTATTTTTAAAAAAGTTACAGAGGTTGTGGATAGTGGTCACTGTGCAAGCTATGTATCTTGAACTGGTCAAGGTTTTCAACTATATTCTACATACTCATATTTCTGAAAAGTTAGACAAACTAAGCGTAAGCCCCTGCATTGCTTACTGGATTGCAAATTATCTGTTCAACAGAGTGCAAACTATGAAAGATGGTAGTACCCTCTCTCAATGTAAAATTTTAACTAGTGGGGTACCACAGAGATTAGTAAGGGGCCCTCTCCCAGAAATACGGTTGACTAATTTTGTTAATGACTGGAAGATGAGCACAGTTATCTGCTAATCCATTGATGCTAATGGACCAATCTAAATTCTGACACTCTCAGAAAATGAAAGATAAGTTAATAAATGGGGAATGTGTCATTTGGACAAATTTAGTTTTGGCGGAAGCAAAAGAAGTGAATACTATTTGCTGAGCCTACATTTGCATACAGTGGAGTTTACTTTTTCTTCCAATGTCATGTGACATCCAGAATTGGTATATATAAGTCTGGAAGGCATGGCAGTGTAAGAGTGCATGGGGGTTTAGCCCCTGTAAAAGTTTGTTGTAATGTTTGCCAAAGGTAGATTCAGCAAATATTTTTCAATTTGTTTCTTTTAGCTGAAATTACCTTCAGTGAATCTAAATCACTGCCCTCCTCTCTTTTACTGAAAACATTAATCTTAACCAGAATAATAAAAAAATATCCTCCGCTCTCTTCCTGGACCTATCGAAAGCCTTCGATATGGTAAACCATCAGTTACTTCTATATACTTTAAAAACCCTGTATCTAGATACTCCAGCCCTTGACTGGTTTCAAGCTTACCTCACTGGGAGACAACAAGCAGTAATGTGGCAAAACAAGCTCTCCTGCCTACTACCAAATACCATAGGAGTTTCTCAAGGTTCCATATTAGTACCTCTCCTCTTTTCAGTCTTCATAAACATCCAAACAGTCATCCCTGAAGCCACCTGCATTCAATATGCAGATGACTCGACTATAATATGTTCCAATGCCTCTCTTGCAAATCTACTAAATACCACCCAACATAGCTTCACCAAAGTCGAAAACTGGCTTGCCAACCATCTCCTGATCTTAAATCCAAACAAAACCAAGTTACTTCTCTTCTACCCAACCAATAGATCTCCGACTGAAAACTTCACTATAAAATCCAATAATGGGACCATCATCTCCCCAGACAACTATACAAAGCTATTAGGAGTAAACATTGACAATAAACTCAGATTTGAAATACATATCAACCAAGCCATTAAGTCAGTCAACAAGAAACTTGGGACCCTATATAGAATTAAAGCCTTCCTTACCCCGAATGCCAGGGCAGCCACAGCCCGTTCACACCTTCTCTCTACCCTACTATATGCCTCTCCTGTCCTCACTCACCTTAACAAATCTGATCTGGCCAAGCTCTCATCCTGCTATAATCACATTGCCAGGTTTGTTACAGGCCTACCCTACAGAACACACCACTGTACTAACCTGAAAAAGCTTGGATGGATAGAATTCCCACACCTTCTTCACCAGTCCCAACTCATAGAGGACTTCAAAATCCTTAAACAACCTGAGAATACCCCAGCACTAAAAAACTTAATGACTCCCTACTCCAATCTAAGCTGCCTTCGCTCAGCAAACAGACTCCTTGTCCAAACAACTAAATCTCTCAACCTAGGTGGTGACCCGCTATTTGCCAACACCACTGGTAAAATATGGAACTCTCTCCCAAATAACATCATGCTTGCAACTTCTCTAAGTCAATTCAAAAATAGTCTAAAACTCCACTTCAAGTCACACTGGCTATGTCCTTGCTCAAACCCAGACTAGCTCTGTGCCATTAACTAAAACATAAACAACTAGCTAAGATGATAAGTACTTTGTGTACTGTGATAAAGAAATATGTATCCTGTCTAACTCTATGTCACTATACTGCCTACCGTCCTTGCTAATATGTTATTAATGTTACATTTGTAGTAATCTCAGAAATAGTAATGGCAGTCTTGTACTTGTATGTAAATAGCCTATGTTTTTGTTAAGTTCTTTCAGCTCATTTACTGTACCTAATTATCAATGTAACTCTGTTGGAGCTTTTCTCCCCGGGCCTCCGCTGAAAAAGGACATGTATCCAGTCGGACCATCCCGGTTAACAAATGTAAAATAAAATAAATAAATAAATAAATGAATCCAATAAATGCATGCAAATCCCATTTCTTGTCTGGGTGTCATGTTATTGCTGTTGCCAGAAAACAAATTTTAAGATACTTGATGCGTTTTTGGTAAACTATGACAAGTTAGCAGGAAAAACAAAATTCATACAGAGTCTATCATACATTTGTGTCCTTTGTATAACTAAAATTTCCCATAAACTACTCTTAATATCCTTGTCAGGAATATCAAATGCAGTAAACTGGCATATGCTTCACTGGGGGCTGTGATCTTTTTCAGGTTATTTTTCATAACCAAACTTAGACATATTGATAAAGATGCACATTACATGAAGTATATATGGAATATCTAAAATAATTTCTCCTTTAGTGCAAGGATCATTTCAAACAGCCATGTGTTTAAGTATACATTAAAGGAGCATTTCATCAGATTATAAAAGTTATGTTTAGAATAAAATGAAGTTTGTACAAGGTTGCTTCTACCTCTGTTCTACTTAATTTAATCCATGGCAGCAGTATACGGTAGTCTAACCACGTTATATATTCAGCAGGTCAAAAAGATTCAGGTAAAAACTCACAACGTCTCCAAAGTCCAGTATACAGCAAATCAACAAGCAGTTGGAAAAAAACACTCACAGCGTATCCAAAATATAAGAAAATATTTAATCCATGGAAAAAGAGTAAGCGCTTTCGCGTAGGATCACCTACGCTTCCTCAGACATAAAAACTTGCTAAAACTCTCCCACTTTTAAACCCAACAAGGCGGGAAGAGTGCACTAATTAATTAAACAATCATTCAATCAAAATCATCTGCTGTTCAGATTTAAGGATAATGACAACTGTTGCAAGAACAGCCTCCTAAATGTAAACATAACTTACTCATAACTTGTAGTAAATATCAATCTAACTGCACGAAACATACTCCTAATCATCACACTAATAAAGTGTTTTCATTAAGCATTAAAACCAAAACAATCATAAATTCAGAAGTTGCATCTTTAGCGAACGTTAAAGTATATACAGACCATATAGAAGGCATCAATACTAAAATTACCATCAACATTTCTAAGTACATCTGTTTATAACTTGCATACATAAAAATTAAAATAAACTGTAAACAAATGAACAGCTACAAAGCAATTTATGTGTAATGAGAATCCCTTGATGATAAAATCGCTAGTTGTATTATATTAAAAAACATGTATTCAGCAGAAATATTCGTGCTGACAACTAAGATGTTCAAAGCTGCCATAACTGATATTAAAACATAGGGCATGTGATTGCAGTAGCTAGCATTATTAGAACTTACTGTGTCATAACCCTGATAGTGGAGCGCACATTTCCAAATATTTAACAAAATAGGCTCCTTACTAAAGAATGTATATGAATGAGAGTAAAATCATGCCGTTGGTAATGTTTTACACAAGATCACGTCACTACGCATGATGACGTGCAACATGTAATTTGTTCCATCTAAGCAATACGCCCATCATAATGGCGTTGCTCAAAGTTCCTTCTTTTGTCCACATTAAAATTTAAACCGCAACGAGGGGTTCTAAAGTTACACCAACATATACCAAATGCTTAATCAGACAGTTCTTGTTGACGAACTAGAACATAAACAACTTTTTGGGCAATAGAACAAGTTCTTACCACATCAAATATACTTAAAAAATATATACTTAGAAAATATATATATTGAGTCTGTTTTTAAAGTGCGTATGCGCTAAAGCCAATACCGGGCATACGAGAACTAAATCACTAACTTCATTAATTACTTTATTCCGGCTTCCGAACAGAAGCGTGAAATAAATACAGTATGCAGTATCTGACAAACTAATTATTCCCTATGTAAATGAATGTCAGTGTACAGAACATAACACTGGTGAATGAAACTAATCACAAGGCTAAATGCATAACTAAAGTCCTTGGTACATAAACACTTATAGATGGCTATAATAAAGATACTCTATAATAAAACCTGTATATAGGTGAACCTCTACATTATCATTAGGGCCAATACTAATGAGATATATGGTGTAGGCTATCAACAAAGATCTCATATGACATCTAACAAATATGTCCACAATGTCAATATGAGTGCTAACATGTAAATATATACAAAAACTAAACTATCTTGAACGCTCTGCATACAGAACCAACATTGCTTGATAAAAAATAAAACAAAATAAAATATGTGGGCATATATCAGTTATGTGAAAGGGGGGCTCCTATTTGCATATATCGTTGAGAATCTCCAGTTCACAAGCATGTGATTAGCAACAAAAATCCAACAATCACTTTAAAACACAAAACATTATTAACATTATTTTGAGAGGTACTCATGTGCTAACACAACTCAACTAATTTCCATATATTCAAACAACTAAATTGGAATTAGCCATTCCATGTAACAGTAATAATGATACAAGGTAGCTATTCAAAATACTGAAAGATATAAAGATTATAATATTTCAACCCCTGCTTCATCTAACACGATGGAAAACCTATAATGCCTACGATCGGGTATGTTTATAATATAGGCTTGACGGTAATAAAATTATTCAAGCCTGGATATAGATGTGCCCTCATTCTCAGGATCCAATTTAATTCAGCCTTGGCTAACATGTTGGCTGAATCTCCACCTCTAAGGTTCACCATCACAATTTCTAACACCCGAAACTGAAAAGACAGATGTGTGGGGTGCTCTGTTAAGTGCTTGGCTAGGGCATTGTTCTCATTGCCCTTCCTGATGTCATATAGATGGTTGTAAATTCTATCACTGAGTTTCCTTTTAGTGAGACCTATGTAGAAGGCTGTGCAACTTAAACAGTGAGCAAGATATATCACATTTTTAGTGTCACAGGTGGCATGAAATCTAGGCGAAAACCTAAAATTCATGCAAGGATGTAAGTAATCCTGGACAGAGGTAATATACTTGCATCTATTGCAATTATTGCATGGGTATGTTCCCAATTCCAAATTATTGCAGTTAATGTTGTGGGCCCCAGATAATAAATTATTACATAGGACCATTTTCAAGTTGTTACAGTTTCTATACAAAAACCGTGGTCTATTACCTACAATCTCCCTAGTGACAGTATCTAATGTTAGCATATTCCAATTACGTATGACTACCCCTTGAATTGATTTTACATCACTGGTATATTTAACAATATACCTAAGTGAGTCAGATGTTTGTGCTTTAAGCGTAGTCCTATTCACATGGTGTCGAGAATATGTGGCCACATTGGTTTCAGGGTTCAGAACCATATTTCTGATATCCTTAACCATGCTGGGTTTATAACCTCTGTCTCTAAATAAGGACTCCATCAAATCAGCTTCTTTCTCCAACACTGATTGATCTTTACATAAACCTTCTCAGTCTAATAAACTGGCTTTTGACAACGCCAAAGAAAACATGCCTAGGATGCATGCTTTCATATCTAAGTATCGAGTTCCTCCAAACGGGTTTTCTGTATAGGGTCGATGTGACCTGTCCATTCTCATTGATGTTGAGTGTCACATCTAAAAAGGGAATGGATGAAGTAGAAAACTCCTGTGTAAACGTTAGGAAAGTAGTAGTTGATTCTATCTCTGACCAAAATGACTCAAAGTCAGTTTGTGTACCTTCCCAAATAATAATGATGTCATCTACAAAGCGTTTATACAATTTCACCCGTTTAAACATGGTATGTGTGAATACATGATCTAACTCCCATTCAAGGACCACTAGATTGGCATAAGAGTTGGCACAGGGTGTGCCCATGGCAACACCCCATTTCTGTAAATAACTCTTATCTTTGAATATAAAGATGTTATTGTTCAATACCAAATCTAGGAGTTGACAAATAATTAAATTCCTGTCTTTGCTATATGTTGATTTCCTGGCAAGTATCTCATGAATGGATTGTATCCCTACTTCATTTGGTATACAGGTGAACAAATTTTTGACATCTAAGGTAATCAGCAAGTATTCATATTGATCAACATCAAGTACTATATTCCCTATGCAGTCTAAAAGCTGATATGTATCCCTAAGTATGGAGGAAAAAGACTCTACAATAGGTCTCAATAGGTATTCAATGAAGGCTGAAATATTGTAAGTAGCCCATCCTTCACCCGATACAATGGGTCTCATAGGTATTGGGGTGATGTTCTTGTGTATCTTTGGCAATCCCTTTATAATTGGAATAATGGGATTCTCAACGTAAAAGAAATCATGAATTTCCTTACTTATCTGTCTGCACATGACCAAATCGTATAAAATATCATGTATATTGTGAACTATACGATCTATGTCTTGCATATATATTTCTTTATATGTATTGACATCAGAGAGCATGGATAACATAGTAGCTATGTAATCAATAGTATTCATTACCACCACCCCGCCACCTTTATCAGCTGGTTTCACAATAATATCTCTCCTATGTTTAAGCCCATTCAATGCCTTATTCTCAAGTAATGTCAAGTTATAATATGTAGGCTTATTGCCTTTGGAAGAAAAAAGCTCATAGAAATCATTATCACAGGCTTTCAAGAAGCACTCTACATGACTAGGCATATTCGGTATAAAAGTACTCTTTGATTTAAACTGAGAACTTGAAATGTCATATGTGTTGTTATTCGGTTGATCTCTGAATAGCAATTTCAGTGACAGTCTACAACAAAACAACCTTAAATCGATGAGTGACTCACTCAGAGTACCAGTAGTGGCTGGAATAAAATTAAGACCTTTGCTTAATATGCTGGTTTCAGTGTCATCCAAATCAAAATCAGACACATTATATACCAAACTAGTCAATGCCTTACTCTCCTTGTCTGTCCAAACCTCTCTCCTGATGGTTTCCTTTTTCGTGGGCCTCTGCTGTTGGATCGCCCTCTGTTCTGATGGTTCTGTTTGACCGGGTAGGGTAAAAAACAATTGCCATCATTAATTGGGGCCTTAGGAATGGCTCCAAGTGTAGAGACAGTGTTCTTATCAAAAAGAGCCAGTTGGTTAGGTGGTGGGGTACCTATCCCCATGGACTCGTTGGTATATGTGTCACCAGTTGATCTTGTTGACAAAACATCTCTGTTGTCCAATGTCCTAGATATAGATGAGGACGCTGCATCAGGCACAGAAATACCGGATGGATCACTGTTGGCTGCATTCACCGTTGTAACATTATTGGTGGAAACACCACCTTCATTGTTATTGACATTGTTATATGTTCTAGGCCAAACAAAAATCTGGCCACACTGAAAGTCATTATAGTCTCTCATCAATTTCTTTTGTTTGATGTTTTTAAGCCTGTAGCTAAAAGCATTGACCTGCATACAAATGTTCCTTAGCTTGTTGACACAAAACTCAGACTTAAAACGCTCAGTTATTTCTTTGTGAGTCACATCTGCTTTACTACGAAGTTCAACTTCCATGGGCTGAAAATATTGAATCAATAGTTTCATGTACCTGAAACCCAAGTCTATATTTAAATCCTGCCATTGTTTAAGCAGGATTGGGTGGCTATCCCCATATGAGGGCATGCAACCTGGGAACCACCTTGAAGTGTAGACAGGCTTCTAGGTGTAGCCTTTGCCACACCAGACGTTGCAATTTATAAAGGTCATCTTCTAAGGATTTACTCAGAGTGTAAAAATCATTTAAATTCTCACCATTTGTAAATTCACTGGCTGCCTCATTAGCATTCCCAAAGTCCAGAGTCAATAAAGGGTTGTTATCATGATGTCAAATGCTCTCCCATGAGCTAGATCTATCCCTCGTCTCCGGTCTATAATGCAGCTCAATGTCTGGTGTTTCCATCGTGGGTATGGAGCTGTAACAAATAAGCAAAAATCCAAAAAACACAGGAAACAGCCCCAATACTGAATAGACACACCGTAAGGATGTAAAAATAATATGGCAGCAGTATACGGTAGTCTGACCACGTTATATATTCAGCAGGTCAAAAAGATTCAGGTAAAAACTCACAACGTCTCCAAAGTCCAGTATACAGCAAATCAACAAGCAGTTGGAAAAAAACACTCACAGCGTATCCAAAATATAAGAAAATATTTAATCCATGGAAAAAGAGTAAGCGCTTTCGTGTAGGATCACCTACGCTTCCTCAGACATAAAAACTTGCTAAAACTCTCCCACTTTTAAACCCAACAAGGCGGGAAGAGTGCACTAATTAATTAAACATTCATTCAATCAAAATCATCTGCTGTTCAGATTTAAGGATAATGACAACTGTTGCAAGAACAGCCTCCTAAATGTAAACATAACTTACTCATCACTTGTAGTAAATATCAATCTAACTGCACGAAACATACTCCTAATCATCACACTAATAAAGCGTTTTCATTAAGCATTAAAACCAAAACAATCATAAATTCAGAAGTTGCATCTTTAGCGAACGTTAAAGTATATACAGACCATATAGAAGGCATCAATAGTAAAATTACCATCAACATTTCTAAGTACATCTGTTTATAACTTGCATACATAAAAATTTAAATAAACTGTAAACAAATGAACAACTACAAAGCAATTTATGTGTAATGAGAATCCCTTGATGATAAAATCGCTAGTTGTATTATATTAAAAAACATGTATTCAGCAGAAATATTCGTGCTGACAACCAAGATGTTCAAAGCTGCCATAACTGATATTAAAACATAGGGCATGTGATCGCAGTAGCTAGCATTATTAGAACTTACTGTGTCATAACCCTGATAGTGGAGCGCACATTTCCAAATATTTAACAAAATAGGCTCCTTACTAAAGAATGTATATGAATGAGAGTAAAATCATGCCATTGGTAATGTTTTACACAAGATCACGTCACTACGCATGCTGGCGTGCAACATGTAATTCGTTCCATCTAAGCAATACGCCCATCATAATGGCGTTGCTCAAAGTTCCTTCTTTTGTCCACATTAAAATTTAAACCGCAACAAGGGGTTCTAAAGTTACACCAACATATACCAAATGCTTAATCAGCCAGTTCTTATTGACGAACTAGAACATAAACAACTTTTTGGGCAATAGAACAAGTTCTTACCACATCAAATATACTTAAAAAATATATACTTAAAAAATATAGATAAGATTTTTACCCTACCCGGTCAAACAGAACCATCAGAACAGAGGGCGATCCAACAGCAGAGGCCCACGAAAAAGGAAACCATCAGGAGAGAGGTTTGGACAGACAAGGAGAGTAAGGCATTGACTAGTTTGGTACATAATGTGTCTGATTTTGATTTGGATGACACTGAAACCAGCATATTAAGCAAAGGTCTTAATTTTATTCCAGCCACTACTGGTACTCTGAGTGAGTCACTCATCGATTTAAGGTTGTTTTGTCGTAGACTGTCACTGAAATTGCTATTCAGAGATCAACCGAATAACAACACATATGACATTTCAAGTTCTCAGTTTAAATCAAAGAGTACTTTTATACCGAATATGCCTAGTCATGTAGAGTGCTTCTTGAAAGCCTGTGATAATGATTTCTATGAGCTTTTTTCTTCCAAAGGCAATAAGCCTACATATTATAACTTGACATTACTTGAGAATAAGGCATTGAATGGGCTTAAACATAGGAGAGATATTATTGTGAAACCAGCTGATAAAGGTGGCGGGGTGGTGGTGATGAATACTATTGATTACATAGCTACTATGTTATCCATGCTCTCTGATGTCAATACATATAAAGAAATATATACGCAAGACATAGATCGTATAGTTCACAATATACATGATATTTTATACGATTTGGTCATGTGCAGACAGATAAGTAAGGAAATTCATGATTTCTTTTACGTTGAGAATCCCATTATTCCAATTATAAAGGGATTGCCAAAGATACACAAGAACATCACCCCAATACCTATGAGACCCATTGTATCGGGTGAAGGATGGGCTACTTACAATATTTCAGCCTTCATTGAATACCTATTGAGACCTATTGTAGAGTCTTTTTCCTCCATACTTAGGGATACGTATCAGCTTTTAGACTGCATAGGGAATATAGTACTTGATGTTGATCAATATGAATACTTGCTGATTACCTTAGATGTCAAAAATTTGTTCACCTGTATACCAAATGAAGTAGGGATACAATCCATTCATGAGATACTTGCCAGGAAATCAACATATAGCAAAGACAGGAATTTACTTATTTGTCAACTCCTAGACTTGGTATTGAATAATAACATCTTTATATTCAAAGATAAGAGTTATTTACAGAAATGGGGTGTTGCCATGGGCACACCCTGTGCTAACTCTTATGCCAATCTAGTGGTCCTTGAATGGGAGTTAGATCATGTATTCACACATACCATGTTTAAATGGGTGAAATTGTATAAACGCTTTGTAGATGACATCATTATTATTTGGGAAGGTACACAAACTGACTTTGAGTCATTTTGGTCAGAGATAGAATCAACTACTACTTTCCTAACGTTTACACAGGAGTTTTCTACTTCATCCATTCCCTTTTTAGATGTGACACTCAACATCAATGAGAATGGACAGATTACATCGACCCTATACAGAAAACCCATTTGGAGGAACTCGATACTTAGATATGAAAGCATGCATCCTAGGCATGTTTTCTTTGGCGTTGTCAAAAGCCAGTTTATTAGACTGAGAAGGTTATGTAAAGATCAATCAGTGTTGGAGAAAGAAGCTGATTTGATGGAGTCCTTATTTATAGACAGAGGTTATAAACCCAGCATGGTTAAGGATATCAGAAATATGGTTGTGAACCCTGAAACCAATGTGGCCACATATTCTCGACACCATGTGAATAGGACTACGCTTAAAGCACAAACATCTGACTCACTTAGGTATATTGTTAAATATACCAGTGATGTAAAATCAATTCAAGGGGTAGTCATACGTAATTGGAATATGCTAACATTAGATACTGTCACTAGGGAGATTGTAGGTAATAGACCACGGTTTTTGTATAGAAACTGTAACAACTTGAAAATGGTCCTATGTAATAATTCATTATCTGGGGCCCACAACATTAACTGCAATAATTTGGAATTGGGAACATACCCATGTAATAATTGCAATAGATGCAAGTATATTACCTCTGTCCAGGATTACTTACATCCTTGCATGAATTTTAGGTTTTCGCCTAGATTTCATGCCACCTGTGACACTAAAAATGTGATATATCTTGCCCACTGTTTAAGTTGCACAGCCTTCTACATAGGTCTCACTAAAAGGAAACTCAGTGATAGAATTTACAACCATCTATATGACATCAGGAAGGGCAATGAGAACAATGCCCTAGCCAAGCACTTAACAGAGCACCCCACACATCTGTCTTTTCAGTTTCGGGTGTTAGAAATTGTGATGGTGAACCTTAGAGGTGGAGATTCAGCCAACATGTTAGCCAAAGCTGAATTAAATTGGATCCTGAGAATGAGGGCACATCTATATCCAGGCTTGAATAATTTTATTACCGTCAAGCCTATATTATAAACATACCCGATCGTAGGCATTATAGGTTTTCCATCGTGTTAGATGAAGCAGGGGTTGAAATATTATAATCTTTATATCTTTCAGTATTTTGAATAGCTACATTGTATTATTATTACTGTTACATGGAATGGCTAATTCCAATTTAGTTATTTGAATATATGGAAATTAGTTGAGTTGTGTTAGCACATGAGTATCTCTCAAAATAACAATGTTAATAATGTTTTGTGTTTTAAAGTGATTGTTGGATTTTTGTTGCTAATCACATGCTTGTGAACTGGAGATTCTCAACGATATATACAAATAGGAGCCCCCCCTTTCACATAACTGATATATGCCCACATATTTTATTTTGTTTTATTTTTTATCAAGCAATGTTGGTTCTGTATGCAGAGCATTCAAGAAAGTTTAGTTTTTGTATATATTTACATGTTAGCACTCATATTGACATTGTGGACATATTTGTTAGATGTCATATGAGATCTTTGTTGATAGCCTACACCATATATCTCATTAGTATTGGCCCTAATGATGATGTAGAGGTTCGCCTATATACAGGTTTTATTATAGAGTATCTTTATTATAGCCATCTATAAGTGTTTATGTACCAAGGACTTTAGTTATGCATTTAGCCTTGTGATTAGTTTCATTCACCAGTGTTATGTTCTGTACACTGACATTCATTTACATAGGGAATAATTAGTTTGTCAGATACTTTTCGGAAGCGGGAATAAAGTAATTAATGAAGTTAGTGATTTAGTTCTCGTATGCCCGGTATTGGCTTTAGCGCATACGCACTTTAAAAACAGACTCAATACATATATTTTTTAAGTATATATTTTTTAAGTATATTTGATGTGGTAAGAACTTGTTCTATTGCCCAAAAAGTTGTTTATGTTCTAGTTCGTCAATAAGAACTGTCTGATTAAGCATTTGATATATGTTGGTGTAACTTTAGAACCCCTTGTTGCGGTTTAAATTTTAATGTGGACAAAAGAAGGAACTTTGAGCAACGCCATTATGATGGGCGTATTGCTTAGATGGAACGAATTACATGTTGCACGCCAGCATGCGTAGTGACGTGATCTTGTGTAAAACATTACCAATGGCATGATTTTACTCTCATTCATATACATTCTTTAGTAAGGAGCCTATTTTGTGAAATATTTGGAAATGTGTGCTCCACTATCAGGGTTATGACACAGTAAGTTCTAATAACGCTAGCTACTGCGATCACATGCCCTATGTTTTAATATCAGTTATGGCAGCTTTGAACATCTTGGTTGTCAGCACGAATATTTCTGCTGAATACATGTTTTTTAATATAATACAACTAGCGATTTTATCATCAAGGGATTCTCATTACACATAAATTGCTTTGTAGCTGTTCATTTGTTTACAGTTTATTTTAATTTTTATGTATGCAAGTTATAAACAGATGTACTTAGAAATGTTGATGGTAACTTTACTATTGATGCCTTCTATATGGTCTGTATATACTTTAACATTCGCTAAAGATGCAACTTCTGAATTTATGATTGTTTTGGTTTTAATGCTTAATGAAAACGCTTTATTAGTGTGATGATTAGGAGTATGTTTCATGCAGTTTGATTGATATTTACTACAAGTTATGAGTAAGTTATGTTTACATTTAGGAGGCTGTTCTTGCAACAGTTGTCATTATCCTTAAATCTGAACAGCAGATGATTTTGATTGAATGATTGTTTAATTAATTAGTGCACTTTTCCCGCCTTGTTGGGTTTAAAAGTGGGAGAGTTTTAGCAAGTTTTTATGTCTGAGGAAGCGTAGGTGATCCTTTGCGAAAGCGCTTACTCTTTTTCCATGGATTAAATATTTTCTTATATTTTGGATACGCTGTGAGTGTTTTTTTCCAACTGCTTGTTGATTTGCTGTATACTGGACTTTGGAGACGTTGTGAGTGTTTTACCTGAATCTTTTTGACCTGCTGAATATATAACGTGGTTAGACTACCGTATACTGCTGCCATATTATTTTTACATCCTTACGGTGTGTCTATTCAGTATTGGGGCTGTTTCCTGTGTTTTTTGGATTTTTAATTTAATCCATATTATTCAGCTAATTGTATAATTCAAATGTTTTTAATTAGTCAACATGAACTGTATTAACTCAGCTAATTTTGTTTCACATTTGTGTGTATACTATCACGGTAAGTAGATATAAATGTATTTTGTTAGCTAGGTTTGCATGGTTAACATTATCATTGTTAAATTATGTATAATTTATGTCATATCAGTTTGTGTATTTATGTCTGATGCTGTATAATTGTTTGAAATTCTCTTTGAGATACTAGTAAAAAGTGTATTTTTCATTTGGACATTCCTAATAAATAAATGCAAATAAATAAATAATGAATATATTTTCATTTCATTTGGTATACACTTCCAAAATTTTAAAGTGACTAAACATTGTATGTGATGTTGTAGAGCAATTTTTATATTGCATTGTACTCCTAAGGATTAATTTTGTTGTGATCTGTGGATAAACAGATATTATATACATTGGCCTGCTTTTGTTGTCCTTTAAAACTGATTTCAATTAGTCTAAAAAAAGATACACATCACTGCAGCTTTTGTCCCAGTTTTCTAGCACATAATCTTTTTACTTTTATTTGCAGAACTAGACTGATCACATTTGACCATGGATCGAATCACCATCCTTAGGTTCAGTGGATTTGTCGTGGCCATTTTTATCGTGTCATTTAGCATTTTTTCTTATCAACGAAAATATGATATTAGTAGAACTTTTTTCATTTCCATTACTAATTATTCAGTTAAGGCTTCAGACCAAAACTCTGAAGTGCAGGTTTATGAAAAGACCCAAAAGCTGATAGTATTGCTGTGGACCTGGCCATGGGGAGTAAAATTCGACCTAGAAGTGTGCGCAAGTGAATTTGGAATACATAACTGCCAACTTACTGCTGATCATAATATGTATGGTAGGGCTGATGCTGTTGTGTTTCATTACCCTTCTATTCCAAAAAATCCAGACAATTTGCCTAAGGAGCGTCCTGGAAACCAGTACTGGGTATGGTATTCTCTGGAGCCTCCCGAGCATTGCCAAGGACTAGAGATGTTTAACAATATATTCAATCTTACACTGTCCTATAGAAGAGACTCGGATATTTTTGTTCCATATGGGTATCTACGATTTGTTGCAGATCCACAGAACTACAGTATCCCATATAAAACTAAACTTGTTGCATGGGTCGTCAGCAACTGGGATCAAACCTCTCCTCGTGTGAAATATTATGAAAGAATTAAGGATTACATTGACATTGATATCTATGGAAGACATCATAAGACACTTAGTACAGGAGATTTCCATTCAACAGTTTCCCAGTATAAATTTTACTTGGCTTTTGAGAACTCACTTCATATGGACTACATCACCGAGAAGCTATATGGAAATGCTTTTTCTAGTGGGGCAGTTCCTGTTGTTATGGGTCCTTCAAGGCAAAACTATGAACAGTATGTTCCTGCAGATTCTTTTATTCATGTTAATGACTTTAAAACACCAGAAGAACTGGCCAAATATTTAAAGCATTTAGATAAAAATGAAGAAAAGTATCGGAGTTATTTTACCTGGAAGCGACACTTCATAGTTTGCCAAGATAACTTTTATGCTAAAGTTCATTGTGCAGTATGTAAAGCAATCACTGGCAGAACAAGAGGTTACAGATCTGTACCAAGTGTACAAAAATGGTTCTGGAGTGAGCATTAGAAATAAATGCGTTTCTCCTAATTCTGAAATATGTGTCACTGTCTAAGATGCTGAAGTGATTTTATGTACACGTGAATAGAATAAAATGATCAATCTAACTGTGCTGAGTATTTTAGTGAAAGTAAGTTTTGGAGTCCAGTATAAATGGGATAGCAAAACAATTAAGTTAAATTGGAATGTTGGTAAAATAAATGAGAGAAAAAATCAAAACACATTGAACCACAACCCACAATTTACATAGCCAGAAGTCATGTTAGGGAGGAGTTGTTTTACCTTAAGTAGCCAAGATGCATTCAGCTGTGTGCCACCTGACTCTCACCATTGAGAATTCCCAAAAGCAGGCTATAGCAAAAATGCACATGATGCAAACATTATTTTGCAAACTAAACAACAATAATGTAAACAGTTTTATGCAGGAAAGACCTAATTGACCCAAAATAAATATGTTTCTTGTTTGTAATTATTTAGTAATCTTAGATATATAAACATATATACACAGATGTCAATATTATTTTTTATTCTTTTATTTCAAGTTTAATTTCCTTATAATAATAATAACCCTTTCATAGTGGTTATTGTTTGGTAGTATCACTTTCCAGTCAAACTTTACAAAAATCAAGAGAAGGTTGTTAGGGGCTAATCCTCTTACTGCAATGAAAAGGTGTATTTACTCACATAATAAACATCTAGTGACTGGCACTACGTAATCTCTTATAAGGTTGCAGTGGCACATTATTGCTTTAATGTCAGTGTTACACTAACTGATTCTGTTTTCAGTTTATTGTTAAAGGATTAGAAAGGTAAGGGCAACTCCAACATCTTGAATGGTTTCCAAAATAAGGAAGTTAGTTCAGACAAATCACAAACTAACAGAGAATCAGGACCCTGGTAACTTTATTGCATCATTAGGAATCACTGTATAGAGTTTATTTTAAATTTTAAATGCCATTTAACTCACTTAACGACAATCCTCTCTACTGAATAATCTTAGTTACAATATGCTGGTGTGGTAATAACAGTCTTAACGTTAGAGTCCAGCCTTCTTCACTTCCGCCCCCTCCCTTCTCCTCCTTCTCTTCCTCCAGTATCTTTGGTAAGAGGTAATGAAAAGGTCCCATCACATACAACATTTCCAACTCATCTTTAAAATGCTTCTGACCCCTTTTTAACTCTTGCCTTACACTGGATATAAGTCATCTGTGTGACATTATCAACTAGTTTCCATATGTATCATCTGCGTTACTTAGTCTACAACAGAAAATCAGTGGCTAAATAGTATTCTTTTTATTTTGGGCAACCTGTTTTATACTTCCAAGTCTATAACATGTTTGTTCAATCTGTTTTTTTTTTTATTTTGTCACATTGTCAGATTTGTGTGAGAGATTCTGATGGGGCAACCACCACTGATTTTAAATCCCCTTGCTTATTCCATTGCTGCATTCTCCCCAGCACCACCATATACCAGTGTAAAGCCTAGACATGACTATTTGCGGCATAGGCCTGTCTGCCAAATGAAGGATGCCTTTTTAGCATTTTCAGGCTTAGAAATTCCAGTGACCTTGTAGAAGAGCAGATGAGGAAGTGGTTGTCATAATGTGGCCAGCTGTGACACTGATGAGTGGAGCTATACCTTACTTCTCCATAATGAGAACACCTATTGGGGATGTATATGAGGAATACCATGAGATGGCAAGATCTGGCTCTAATGTAACAGGCAACTCGAATACCTCACTCTGCTTCTTGCAATAGTGGCCACTTCTGTCTGCACATCTAGTCACCACCAGGATTATAGGATGCAGCCCCCAACACAATCCTATACCCTCCCTTTGAGGCAGGTGGTCAGACATACATTACATAATTCATCTGTATATCTTGACATTGGCTCATCTAACAGCCTAGTCACTAACTAAACTTGGATTGTGTATGTTGCAGTTTTGGGCTTCATCCCTTTGTATTAAGGAGTTGAGCTGAGTGTACAACACATTAAACAGTATCACTTTGCAGTAAGTTATCATTCCTTCTTTATTATCAGGTACTTTTCCAGATTTTTTTTTTTATATCATCTTCAATCATTCCCATTCCACATTCTGGCTCAAACATCACTTGGAGTATATCATCCTGGTCTCTAATCCTTCTAAAACTCTCAAGAAAGTAGATTTTTCTAGAATGAAGCCACACATTTAAAACTGTTAGCCGTTCTCTGGCAGCTTGACTTGAGAATATGTTATAATGCTTCCACAGCTTCATAACTGGAGTGTTATGCTGAATACTGCAATGCACTATTTTTAAATAACTAAGCTAAAAACTCATTCAGAAACTTGCTGTTACACCATTAAAGCATTTATCCAGGGGGTGATTAACCTTATCATATCTGTTGTCATTGGGGCTACACCCCCCCCCCAGACACACAGTATCGTTAATTATAAATACTAACTCTAAAATCACTATATCACAGAGTATGGGATACTATGAGATACTGCATTCTTGGACTTAGTATGTGTTTCCTCTATATTTATGGCTGCATTTCTACATTTAAGGGGATCACATTTATAATCCTCAGAATTTCAGCAGGAACTCACATCTCCTGTCATGTTAATACTCACTGGAAATAGGTGCAGAGAAGTGGATCATTTCTTCTTACCAGAGTTATTTTTGTGGAACTGACAGAGGCATCTTGCTCTGCACCACCAGATCTACTTTGCAAGCTAAGAATTCTTGCCTCAGACCAAAATGTCCTGTACTGGTTTAAGTAGAAAGTAGGTGAAAATCTATCCTTTTCCAATATTAGACTTCAGAAATGAGCCTGTTTACTTTTTTCCATTTTTAGTTACTGCACTTCACTGTCCATACTAATATTAATAAGGCCATGCCTGCAGATGGCTTAGCTCTGTGGCTTATGAAAGATCAGCTGGTTTCATGACACAGAATTCACTGTTAGAAAAAGGCCATGTATTTTTCTCACTGGAAAACTCGCCACATTGGACAAAGTCCTTTCTGTTTCAGACCATAAACTACTTATCTGTTCTGATACTTTATGGTATAGCATGATTCATCCTAATTTAGTGGACATCTCAGAAGATCAGTTCCAAAACCAGAGAATGTATTTTGCACAAAGTACTTTGTTGCTAGTTTCTTCATCACCCAAGGAATAGTTGCTAAAGGGTAAATTATCTGTATCCAGATTCTTACAAATAGTCATAACGTCTGACATGCAACCACTTCAGGCAGGTATTAATAGAATGTGTTACTTTGTGACTCATTCAGACAGATGACAGCATCATTGCCTTATGTTGGAGAGGACCTCCTGTCTTCTAAGTCATTTTTTGTTATCTCGGCTGCAGTTTGTGTATAAGAAAAGTAATAACATCAACGACTCTTGGAAAGGGATATTAGTGAGAAAAGTATGCGTTTTACTTTCGGTACTTTTAAATGAACTGAATGTAAGCAATGTAGGTTTATTAGTGGGCTGAATTATATTGAATTTCCATACTTAAATTTAACTGTCAAAATTCATAATAGGTATACTTGTAAAAGCAAAAACAT
This sequence comes from Protopterus annectens, assembly GCF_019279795.1. Lineage (NCBI taxonomy): Eukaryota > Metazoa > Chordata > Ceratodontiformes > Protopteridae > Protopterus > Protopterus annectens. The sequence goes on along the minus strand of NC_056741.1, from coordinate 1,248,098,099 downwards.
TGTGTATTTAGCGGTTTGTATCTCTTGTCAACATTATTGTATTGATTTTTATTAAATACATGTGAAAAAGTGAAAAAAAGAAAATTACATTAAACATCACATGACTTAAATTAAGTATCATGATTGGTTGTTTTAAATAGGGTTTGGCACCAATATGTGTTTATAAAGAAGAGGGGAGATTTTTCTAAATTTTTTCTGATGAAGTTCCATTAATAAAAAAAAAAGAACGAAAGCACTAAATTTGTGGCTGTCTAGGTTATTGTTGCTAAAGCGTAGCTGTGTCTACCAGGTTTCTGGATTTATTTTTGCTATCAGCCTTGGTTGGTGGTCCATTTTTCAGTAGTTTATTGATGTCCTTCAAGGATGCATCTGCAGTCCTTACAAATGGGTTGCCCTGTCGTCAGGTAGCCCTTCGGTCGGCCGGATTCCGAAGTCTGGGTCTGGCCTCGGCTGGTGTCGCACTTCACCCGACGTCATAGCTGCAGTTATTCGGGTATAAAGGCATCAGCCGACGCCATTTTCCTCAGTCTTTCTTGCCGCGTGGCCCAAGCAGAAGCTGTTCGCAAGTGCCGGTCGGTCAGATCCAGAGATTACTACTACCGAATACTACTTCAAAGACTTCTAAAAAGCTAAGTACCCCGTTGGGGACACTTTCTTGCCTCAGCCGATGTCAGAGAAAGTGAATAACTGTTTATCTTGTGGGAAACAAATACCTCATAAAGATTTCCACTCCTACTGTATACATTGCTTAGGCCCAGACCACGACGTAGCAGCTTGTCTAGCCTGCGCTTCTTTTAACCGACGGACGCTTAGACGTCGGTCGGAGTTTGCTGAACAAATTTTCGGCTCTGATTTTGCCTACATTATGCCGTCGGATCCTCCGACAATGCAAATTTCCAAAAACGAAAAGAAAAGGACCGACACTCGCGGTCCGCGGTCTCGGCCGAAACCGCGATTAAGCAAACCGCGAGTGTCTCAGTTTCGGCCGAAACCGAGCAAGCGGTTCTTTCTCCAGCCGAAACCATGCCTTCTACTGAGGCCTCCTCTAACCTGGTAGAATCTGCTTCTGAAATCCAGCCTTCTGTTGCGGTTTCTCAGGAATTATCAGACACAATTCCCCTGGATATTTCAACCCCTGCACGTGGAGCTGCTAGGCCTCCTGCAGCCATGTCTATTAAGGCCTTTGCCAGGGCTAAAGCAGCCAAAGCTTCAAAATCTGTGCCTGCCAAACCCTCCTCACACAGGTCCAGCACTAGCTCTCATATGCTATCTTTGGCTGAGGATTTAATTTCTTTAATTCGTGGATCCCAGCCTCATCCAGACAGGTCCTCTCTCCCACCTCCAGAAAAGAGACCTAGAGCAGAGCCCCCTGAACCAGTATCCACTGATGGTTCCTCTGATGAATCAGAACATACAGACCTTCCTGAGGCTTCTTATTCTCCTTACGAAGACTCAGATGCTGAAGAGTCCATTCCTTCAGCCTCTCCACCTGAGGAATTTTCCTTTGGGGAAACCTTGCATGCTATGAGGGAACAATTTCAGTGGCAGGGCCAAGATTTCTCAGACTCCAGAAAAAGGCTTAGAACCTTTCTACATTTGCCACAACATAGGCCTTTAGCTATACCTCCAGTTCTTTCTGTTGTAGATGATGCATTTAATGATGCTTGCACTGCTCCTGATTCATTACCTCCGGCTCCTGCTAAGCCTGATAGGTTCTACAGGGTCCCGGACACTCATCACCATTTATACAAGGCTCCTTTTGCAGATCCAGAGACCATCGCCCAGGGCCCTAAAGCTGTAGCTGCTACTTCTACTAAAAACCCCCCTCCCCTCTGAAAGGGAATCCAGGTCCTTAGAGATGGGGTAAAAAGTTTACACTTCTGCTACCTTGTCAGCTAGGGCTTTGAACTGCCAATTTCATATGATTCAATATCAAGAGTTTATGCTTGACCAGTTAACTAAAAGCTTTCCTCTGAAGAATCTTTAGATAAAAAATATGTTCAGGAAATGGTACATAACATACAGCAGGTTAGTAACCATTCTTTAAAATGTGGCTATGATGCACTGGAGGCTTCCTTTAGATCAGCCATGACTGGCACAGTTATCAGGAGACATGCATGGTTGAAAGAACAAGCATTACCAGACCATGTCAAATCAAAGCTTTTGGATGCACCCATGGACAAGGTCAATTTATTTGGTTCCCCTGCTCAGCAGGTGCTAAAAAAGATGGAAGAGAAGGCAAAATCTGTACAAACGGTGAAAGATTTCTTACAGGTTCAACCTCCAAGGTTTAGCAGGAACTGGCTCTCCAAGAATTGGTCCTTTCCGGACTCCTCTAAGGCTCAGAGAGGCAGGAATAGGCATTCAAGAGGCAGAAACCAATCCAGGGGTGCCTACAGGGGACACCAATGGCAAGGTAACAACCATCGAGGCACGGACGCAGCCACCACCACTACAACAACTCAATCACAGTGACTTGACAGTGGCACCGCCTACCAGGGAACAACTAGAAGCACCCTTAGGCGGAAAACTAACCTTATTCTCAAAAAACTGGCATTGCATCACAAGGGAAAAATGGATTTTGCAAACTATAGACCAAGGTTACAGGTTCCATTTCCATACTCTACCAGGGAAGAGAGGAATGCCAAACCTACCACCTACTCAAAGGACAGAAGCTCTAAAACAAATATCTCAGCTATTAAGAATGAGAGCTGTGGAAACGGTACCATCTATGGAGCAAGGAAAGGGATTTTACTCCAGACTCTTCCTGGTACCAAGAAAAGAAAACAAATGGAGACCTATCCTAGACCTGCCCGCTTTAAACACATTCCTTATTGTTCCAAAATTCAAAATGCTGACCCTACAGCAGCTTCTTCCCATGCTGGGCAAGGAGTCTTGGCTGGTAACTCTAGATCTCAAGGAGGCATACCTGCACGTCCCCATAAGACCAATTTGCAGAAGATACCTCAGATTTCTTGCAGGATCAGAGCATTATCAATTTTCAGCATTGCCCTTTGGCTTATCTACTGCGCCCAGAGTGTTCACAAAATGCCTGGCATCAGTAATTGCTCATTGCAGACTTTAGGGAATCCAAATTTATCCCTACCTGGACGACTGCCTGATACAAGCGGACAACAAAAGCAAGCTAGCAGAAGACTTACAAAGAGTCATTTACCTGCTGCAAGCCTTGGGATATACAGTCAATATAAAAAAGTCAAGGCTGATTCCATCCCAAAGAATAACCTTTCTGGGTGCAGAGCTGGACACATCAAAACAAATGGCATTCCTAACTGCAGAAAAGAAAGAGCAACTACCTCTCTACTTCTTGGCATTAACAAGGCAGAACCACCTAACTGCAAGAAAGGTACTGCAAGCTCTAGGCTTCATGGCATCCTGCATAATTCTGGTCCCTCATGCCAGACTGCATATGAGAAAGCTACAGTGGTACCTAAGGAATTTGTGGTCCCAACACAAGCACAGCCTAGAAACCAAAATCCCAATAATCCCATGCCTGAAACAAGAGTTCCTATGGTGGGCTCAGGCCTGTCAATCAAACACAGGATTGCCCTTCTGCAACAGCCAACCAAGCCAAACCATCACGACAGATGCCTCAGACCTCGGTTGGGGGGCACACATGCAGGGCAAGTGCATACAAGGCTTATGGACTCAAGACCAGCTGCGACTACACATAAATCTAAAGGAAATGCTGGCAGTAAAATTGGCAATCCAGTCATTCAGACCATTTCTCCAAGAAGGTCAGTTGATGATAAGGACAGACAACACCACAGTTATGTGGTACATCAACAAACAGGGTGGCACCCATTCATATCCTCTATGCCGGCTGGCACTGGACCTATGGGATGTGGCCCTGAGCTACAACATTCAGTTACAAGCAATTTTTGTACCGGAAAAGAAAACATTCTAGCAGACATATTAAGCAGAACAACCACAGATGCCCACGAATGGATGCTTCATCCGGACATCTTCAAAGCCATCACAAGGGAATGGGGATTACCACAAATAGACTTGTTTGCATCCCCATTCAATCACCAGCTAAAGAAATTCTGCACAAGGACGTACCACCCACTTGCTTGGAAGGTGGACTCCTATCTTTCAGTTGGAAAACCTGACAGCATACGCATTTCCACCACTTCCTTTGATGCACAAGGTGCTTCTGAAGATCAAAGAGGACCGTCCAAGGATCATTCTGATAGCTCCAGACTGGCCAAGACAACATTGGTACCCATTGCTGAGGAGCATGTCTCGTGAACAAATATGGACACTACCCCTGATCCCATTACTGTTAACACAGAACAACTACAACATCCTGCATCCAAACCTGAAAACTCTGCAGCTAACTGCCTGGAACATTACATAACAGCAATTAACCCAAATTTATCCCAAAGGGTTAAAGACATAATCCTGGAGGCTCGCAGACCTTCAACAAGAAAGAATTATGCAGCAAAATGGAAAAGATATCTCATTTGGAGTACTGCAAAGGGAGAAGATGTGACTCTGGTAAACATGGCCAACATCCTGGAGTACTTGGCAGAGCTCTTCCACACAGGCCTGTCCTATTCTTCCATCAAGATACATGCATCGGCTATTTCAGCACAATACAGCTTGGATCCTCCTGTCTTCTCTCATCCCCTGCTCAGACAGTTTCTGAGAGGAATTAAAAATGTAAAACCTCCCAGGAAACCACCATTGCCAGCATGGGACTTGAACTTTGTGCTAGAAAAATTGACACTTCCTCCTTTCGAACCAGCAGCAACAGCAGAATTACAATACTTATCCTGGAAGACTGCTTTCCTGCTGGCAATAACTTCAGAAAGAAGGGTCTCTGAACTACAGGCATTAATGGCAGTGCAACCCTTCCTGATCTTCCATCAAGATAGAGTATCCATGAGAACAAATCCTACATTTATGCCTAAGGTGGTATCCAGAGTGTCATTAAATCAGGCTATCCATCTACCTACATTCTTCCCAAACCCACAGAACAGGGGAGAAAGACTTTTGCATACCTTGGATGTACACAGACAGTTACGCTACTACCTGGACAGGACTAAGTCCAATAGAAAAACTGACCAGCTTCTGGTAGCATATGCCACAGGAAAGGAAGGAAAACCAATTTCAAAACAGACAATCTCCAAATGGATAGGAAATTGCATTAGATTTTGTTACTCCTACCATGGAAAGAAAACTCCAGAGAACATCAGGCCTCACTCCA